>NW_026943940.1:0-34337 GCF_035594765.1 Anolis carolinensis
AATCTGGAAAACTTGCCAAATTTTCATTTTTCTGACCCGCCGGGTTTGGGAAATGATGAAATTTTCCAGAAAAAGTGACCTCTGCCATAATCTGGAAAACTTGCCAAATTTTCATTTTTCTGACCCACCGGGTTTGGAAAATGATGAAATTTTCCAGAAAAAGTGACCTCTGCCAAATCTGGAAAAACTTGCCAAAATTTTCATTTTTCTGACCCGCCCGGGTTTGGAAAACCTTCAAATTTTCCAGAAAAAGTGACCTCTGCCAAATCTGGAAAACTTGCCAAATTTTCATTTTTCTGACCCGCCGGGTTTGGAAAATGATGAAATTTTCCAGAAAAAGTGACCTCTGCCAAATCTGGAAAACTTGCCAAATTTTCATTTTTCTGACCCGCCGGGTTTGGAAAATGATGAAATTTTCCAGAAAAAGTGACCTCTGCCAAATCTGGAAAACTTGCCAAATTTTCATTTTTCTGACCCGCCGGGTTTGGAAAATGATGAAATTTTCCAGAAAAAATGACCTCTGCTAAATGTGGAAAACTTGCAAATTTTCATTTTTCTGACCCGCCGGGTTTGGAAAATGATGAAATTTTCCAAAAAAAGTGACCTCTGCCAAATCTGGAAAACTTGCCAAATTTTCATTTTTCTGACCCGCCGGGTTTGGAAAATGATGAAATTTTCCAGAAAAAGTGACCTCTGCCAAATCTGGAAAACTTGCCAAATTTTCATTTTTCTGACCCGCCGGGTTTGGAAAATGATGAAATTTTCCAGAAAAAGTGACCTCTGCCAAATCTGGAAAACTTGCCAAATTTTCATTTTTCTGACCCGCCGGGTTTGGAATAATGATGAAATTTTCCAGAAAAAGTGACCTCTGCCAAATCTGGAAAACTTGCCAAATTTTCATTTTTCTGACCCGCCGGGTTTGGAAATGATGAAATTTTCCAGAAAAGGTGACCTCTGCCAAATCTGGAAAACTTGCCAAATTTTCATTTTTCTGACCCGCCGGGTTTGGAAAATGATGAAATTTTCCAGAAAAGGTGACCTCTGCCAAATCTGGAAAACTTGCCAAATTTTCATTTTTCTGACCCGCCGGGTTTGGAAAATGATGAAATTTTCCAGAAAAAGTGACCTCTGCCAAATCTGGAAAACTTGCCAAATTTTCATTTTTCTGACCCGCCGGGTTTGGAAAATCTTCAAATTTTCCAGAAAAGTGACCTCTGCCAAATCTGGAAAACTTGCCAAATTTTCATTTTTCTGACCCGCCGGGTTTGGAAAATGATGAAATTTTCCAGAAAAGTGACCTCTGCCAAATCTGGAAAACTTGCCAAATTTTCATTTTTCTGACCCGCCGGGTTTGGAAAATGATGAAATTTTTCCAGAAAAAGTGACCTCTGCCAAATCTGGAAAACTTGCCAAATTTTCATTTTTCTGACCCGCCGGGTTTGGAAAATGATGAAATTTTCCAGAAAAAGTGACCTCTGCCAAATCTGGAAAACTTGCCAAATTTTCATTTTTCTGACCCGCCGGGTTTGGAAAATGATGAAATTTTCCAGAAAAAGTGACCTCTGCCAAATCTGGAAAACTTGCCAAATTTTCATTTTTCTGACCCGCCGGTTGGAAAATGATGAAATTTTCCAGAAAAAGTGACCTCTGCCAAATCTGGAAAACTTGCCAAATTTTCATTTTTCTGACCCGCCGGGTTTGGAAAATGATGAAATTTTCCAGAAAAAGTGACCTCTGCCAAATCTGGAAAACTTGCCAAATTTTCATTTTTCTGACCCGCCGGGTTTGGAAAATGATGAAATTTTCCAGAAAAAGTGACCTCTGCCAAATCTGGAAAACTTGCCAAATTTTCATTTTTCTGACCCGCCGGGTTTGGAAAAAGCTCAAATTTTCCAGAAAAAGTGACCTCTGCCAAATCTGGAAAACTTGCCAAATTATCATTTTTCTGACCCGCCGGGTTTGGAAATGATGAAATTTTCCAGAAAAAGTGACCTCTGCCAAATCTGGAAAACTTGCCAAATTTTCATTTTTCTGACCCGCCGGGTTTGGAAAATGATGAAATTTTCCAGAAAAAGTGACCTCTGCCAAATCTGGAAAACTTGCCAAATTTTCATTTTTCTGACCCGCCGGGTTTGGAAAAAGCTCAAATTTTCCAGAAAAAGTGACCTCTGCCAATCTGGAAAACTTGCCAAATTTTCATTTTTCTGACCCGCCGGGTTTGGAAAAAGCTCAAATTTTCCAGAAAAAGTGACCTCTGCCAAATCTGGAAAACTTGCCAAATTATCATTTTTCTGACCCGCCGGTTTGGAAAATGATGAAATTTTCCAGAAAAAATGACCTCTGCCAAATCTGGAAAACTTGCCAAATTTTCATTTTTCTGACCCGCCGGGTTTGGAAAATGATGAAATTTTCCAGAAAAAGTGACCTCTGCCAAATCTGGAAAACTTGCCAAATTTTCATATTTCTGACCCGCCGGGTTTGGAAAATGATGAAATTTTCCAGAAAAAGTGACCTCTGCCAAATCTGGAAAACTTGCCAAATTTTCATTTTTCTGACCCGCCGGGTTTGGAAAATGATGAAATTTTCCAGAAAAAGTGACCTCTGCCAAATCTGGAAAACTTGCCAAATTTTCATTTTTCTGACCCGCCGGGTTTGGAAAATGATGAAATTTTCCAGAAAAAATGACCTCTGCTAAATGTGGAAAACTTGCCAAATTTTCATTTTTCTGACCCGCCGGGTTTGGAAAATGATGAAATTTTCCAAAAAAAGTGACCTCTGCCAAATCTGGAAAACTTGCCAAATTTTCATTTTTCTGACCCGCCGGGTTTGGAAAATTGATGAAATTTTCCAGAAAAAGTGACCTCTGCCAAATCTGGAAAACTTGCCAAATTTTCATTTTTCTGACCCGCCGGGTTTGGAAAAAGCTCAAATTTTTCAGAAAAAGTGACCTCTGCCAAATCTGGAAACTTGCCAAATTTTCATTTTTCTGACCCCGCCGGGTTTGGAAAATCTTCAAATTTTCCAGAAAAAGTGACCTCTGCCAAATCTGGAAAACTTGCCAAATTTTCATTTTTCTGACCCGCCGGGTTTGGAAAATGATGAAATTTTCCAGAAAAAGTGACCTCTGCCAAATCTGGAAAACTTGCCAAAATTTTCATTTTTCTGACCCGCCGGGTTTGGAAAAATGATGAAATTTTCCAGAAAAAGTGACCTCTGCCAAATCTGGAAAACTTGCCAAATTTTCATTTTTCTGACCCGCCGGGTTTGGAAAATGATGAAATTTTCCAGAAAAAGTGACCTCTGCCAAATCTGGAAAACTTGCCAAATTTTCATTTTTCTGACCCGCCGGGTTTGGAAAATCTTCAAATTTTCCAGAAAAAGTGACCTCTGCCAAATCTGGAAAACTTGCCAATTTTCATTTTTCTGACCCGCCGGGTTTGGAAAATGATGAAATTTTCCAGAAAAAGTGACCTCTGCCAAATCTGGAAAACTTGCCAAATTTTCATTTTTCTGACCCGCCGGGTTTGGAAAATGATGAAATTTTCCAGAAAAAGTGACCTCTGCCAAATCTGGAAAACTTGCCAAATTTCATTTTTCCTGACCCGCCGGGTTTGGAAAATGATGAAATTTTCCAGAAAAAGTGACCTCTGCCAAATCTGGAAAACTTGCCAAATTTTCATTTTTCTGACCCGCCGGGTTTGGAAAATGATGAAATTTTCCAGAAAAAGTGACCTCTGCCAAATCTGGAAAACTTGCCAAATTTTCATTTTTCTGACCCGCCGGGTTTGGAAAATGATGAAATTTTCCAGAAAAAGTGACCTCTGCCAAATCTGGAAAACTTGCCAAATTTTCATTTTTCTGACCCGCCGGGTTTGGAAAATGATGAAATTTTCCAGAAAAAAGTGACCTCTGCCAAATCTGGAAAACTTGCCAAATTTTCATTTTTCTGACCCGCCGGGTTTGGAAAATGATGAAATTTTCCAGAAAAAGTGACCTCTGCCAAATCTGGAAAACTTGCCAAATTTTCATTTTTCTGACCCGCCGGGTTTGGAAAATGATGAAATTTTCCAGAAAAAGTGACCTCTGCCAAATCTGGAAAACTTGCCAAATTTTCATTTTTCTGACCCGCCGGGTTTGGAAAATGATGAAATTTTCCAGAAAAAGTGACCTCTGCCAAATCTGGAAAACTTGCCAAATTTTCATTTTTCTGACCCGCCGGGTTTGGAAAACCTTCAAATTTTCCAGAAAAAGTGACCTCTGCCAAATCTGGAAAACTTGCCAAATTTTCATTTTTCTGACCCGCCGGGTTTGGAAAATCTTCAATTTTCCAGAAAAAGTGACCTCTGCCAAATCTGGAAAACTTGCCAAATTTTCATTTTTCTGACCCGCCGGGTTTGGAAAATGATGAAATTTTCCAGAAAAAGTGACCTCTGCCAAATCTGGAAAACTTGCCAAATTTTCATTTTTCTGACCCGCCGGGTTTGGAAAATGATGAAATTTTCCAGAAAAAGTGACCTCTGCCAAATCTGGAAAACTTGCCAAATTTCATTTTTCTGACCCGCCGGGTTTGGAAAATGATGAAATTTTCCAGAAAAAGTGACCTCTGCCAAATCTGGAAAACTTGCCAAATTTTCATTTTTCCTGACCCCGCCGGGTTTGGAAAATGATGAAATTTTCCAGAAAAAGTGACCTCTGCCAAATCTGGAAAACTTGCCAAATTTTCATTTTTCTGACCCGCCGGGTTTGGAAAATGATGAAATTTTCCAGAAAAAGTGACCTCTGCCAAATCTGGAAAACTTGCCAAATTTTCATTTTTCTGACCCGCCGGGTTTGGAAAATGATGAAATTTTCCAGAAAAAGTGACCTCTGCCAAATCTGGAAAACTTGCCAAATTTTCATTTTTCTGACCCGCCGGGTTTGGAAAATGATGAAATTTTCCAGAAAAAGTGACCTCTGCCAAATCTGGAAAACTTGCCAAATTTTCATTTTTCTGACCCGCCGGGTTTGGAAAAAGCTCAAATTTTCCAGAAAAGTGACCTCTGCCAAATCTGGAAAACTTGCCAAATTTTCATTTTTCTGACCCGCCGGGTTTGGAAAATGATGAAATTTTCCAGAAAAAGTGACCTCTGCCAAATCTGGAAAACTTGCCAAATTTTCATTTTTCTGACCCGCCGGGTTTGGAAAATGATGAAATTTTCCAGAAAAAGTGACCTCTGCCAAATCTGGAAAACTTGCCAAATTTTCATTTTTCTGACCCGCCGGGTTTGGAAAATGATGAAATTTTCCAGAAAAAGTGACCTCTGCCAAATCTGGAAAACTTGCCAAATTTTCATTTTCTGACCCGCCGGGTTTGGAAAATGATGAAATTTTCCAGAAAAAGTGACCTCTGCCAAATCTGGAAAACTTGCCAAATTTTCATTTTTCTGACCCGCCGGGTTTGGAAAATGATGAAATTTTCCAGAAAAAGTGACCTCTGCCAAATCTGGAAAACTTGCCAAATTTTCATTTTTCTGACCCGCCGGGTTTGGAAAATGATGAAATTTTCCAGAAAAAGTGACCTCTGCCAAATCTGGAAAACTTGCCAAATTTTCATTTTTCTGACCCGCCGGGTTTGGAAAATGATGAAATTTTCTAGAAAAAGTGACCTCTGCCAAATCTGGAAAACTTGCCAAATTTCATTTTTCTGACCCGCCGGGTTTGGAAAATCTTCAAATTTTCCAGAAAAAGTGACCTCTGCCAAATCTGGAAAACTTGCCAATTTTCATTTTTCTGACCCGCCGGGTTTGGAAAATGATGAAATTTTCCAGAAAAAGTGACCTCTGCCAAATCTGGAAAACTTGCCAAATTTTCATTTTTCTGACCCGCCGGGTTTGGAAAACCTTCAAATTTTCCAGAAAAAGTGACCTCTGCCAATCTGGAAAACTTGCCAAATTTTCATTTTTCTGACCCGCCGGGTTTGGAAAATGATGAAATTTTCCAGAAAAAGTGACCTCTGCCAAATCTGGAAAACTTGCCAAATTTTCATTTTTCTGACCCGCCGGGTTTGGAAAATCTTCAAATTTTCCAGAAAAAGTGACCTCTGCCAAATCTGGAAAACTTGCCAAATTTTCATTTTCTGACCCGCCGGGTTTGGAAAAAGCTCAAATTTTCCAGAAAAAGTGACCTCTGCCAAATCTGGAAAACTTGCCAAATTTTCATTTTTCTGACCCGCCGGGTTTGGAAAATGATGAAATTTTCCAGAAAAAGTGACCTCTGCCAAATCTGGAAAAACTTGCCAAATTTTCATTTTTCTGACCCGCCGGGTTTGGAAAATGATGAAATTTTCCAGAAAAAGTGACCTCTGCCAAATCTGGAAAACTTGCCAAATTTTCATTTTTCTGACCCGCCGGGTTTGGAAAATGATGAAATTTTCCAGAAAAAGTGACCTCTGCCAAATCTGGAAAACTTGCCAAATTTTCATTTTTCTGACCCGCCGGGTTTGGAAAATGATGAAATTTTCCAGAAAAAGTGACCTCTGCCAAATCTGGAAAACTTGCCAAATTTTCATTTTTCTGACCCGCCGGGTTTGGAAAATGATGAAATTTTCCAGAAAAAGTGACCTCTGCCAAATCTGGAAAACTTGCCAAATTTCATTTTTCTGACCCGCCGGGTTTGGAAAATGATGAAATTTTCCAGAAAAAGTGACCTCTGCCAAATCTGGAAAACTTGCCAAATTTTCATTTTTCTGACCCGCCGGGTTTGGAAAATGATGAAATTTTCCAGAAAAAGTGACCTCTGCCAAATCTGGAAAACTTGCCAAATTTTCATTTTTCTGACCCGCCGGGTTTGGAAAATCTTCAAATTTTCCAGAAAATGTGACCTCTGCCAAATCTGGAAAACTTGCCAAATTTTCATTTTTCTGACCCGCCGGGTTTGGAAAATCTTCAAATTTTCCAGAAAAAGTGACCTCTGCCAAATCTGGAAAACTTGCCAAATTTTCATTTTTCTGACCCGCCGGGTTTGGAAAATGATGAAATTTTCCAGAAAAAGTGACCTCTGCCAAATCTGGAAAACTTGCCAAATTATCATTTTTCTGACCCGCCGGGTTTGGAAAATGATGAAATTTTCCAGAAAAAGTGACCTCTGCCAAATCTGGAAAACTTGCCAAATTTTCATTTTTCTGACCCGCCGGGTTTGGAAAAGCTCAAATTTTCCAGAAAAAGTGACCTCTGCCAAATCTGGAAAACTTGCCAAATTTTCATTTTTCTGACCCGCCGGGTTTGGAAAAAAGCTCAAATTTTCCAGAAAAAGTGACCTCTGCCAAATCTGGAAAACTTGCCAAATTTTCATTTTTCTGACCCGCCGGGTTTGGAAAATGATGAAATTTTCCAGAAAAAGTGACCTCTGCCAAATCTGGAAAACTTGCCAAATTTTCATTTTTCTGACCCGCCGGGTTTGGAAAATGATGAAATTTTCCAGAAAAAGTGACCTCTGCCAAATCTGGAAAACTGGCCAAATTTTCATTTTTCTGACCCGCCGGGTTTGGAAAAAGCTCAAATTTTCCAGAAAAAGTGACCTCTGCCAAATCTGGAAAACTTGCCAAATTTTCATTTTTCTGACCCGCCGGGTTTGGAAAAAGCTCAAATTTTCCAGAAAAAGTGACCTCTGCCAAATCTGGAAAACTTGCCAAATTTTCATTTTCTGACCCGCCGGGTTTGGAAAATGATGAAATTTTCCAGAAAAAATGACCTCTGCCAAATCTGGAAAACTTGCCAAATTTTCATTTTTCTGACCCGCCGGGTTTGGAAAATGATGAAATTTTCCAGAAAAAGTGACCTCTGCCAAATCTGGAAAACTTGCCAAATTTTCATTTTTCTGACCCGCCGGGTTTGGAAAATGATGAAATTTTCCAGAAAAAGTGACCTCTACCAAATCTGGAAAAACTTGCCAAATTTTCATTTTTCTGACCCGCCGGGTTTGGAAAATGATGAAATTTTCCAGAAAAAGTGACCTCTGCCAAATCTGGAAAACTTGCCAAATTTCATTTTTCTGACCCGCCGGGTTTGGAAAATGATGAAATTTTCCAGGAAAAGTGACCTCTGCCAAATCTGGAAAACTTGCCAAATTTTCATTTTTCTGACCCGCCGGGTTTGGAAAATGATGAAATTTTCCAGAAAAAGTGACCTCTGCCAAATCTGGAAAACTTGCCAAATTTTCATTTTTCTGACCCGCCGGGTTTGGAAAATCTTCAAATTTTCCAGAAAAAGTGACCTCTGCCAAATCTGGAAAACTTGCCAAATTTTCATTTTTCTGACCCGCCGGGTTTGGAAAATGATGAAATTTTCCAGAAAAAGTGACCTCTGCCAAATCTGGAAAACTTGCCAAATTTTCATTTTTCTGACCCGCCGGGTTTGGAAAATGATGAAATTTTCCAGAAAAAGTGACCTCTGCCAAATCTGGAAAACTTGCCAAATTTTCATTTTTCTGACCCGCCGGGTTTGGAAAATGATGAAATTTTCCAGAAAAAGTGACCTCTGCCAAATCTGGAAAACTTGCCAAATTTTCATTTTTCTGACCCGCCGGGTTTGGAAAATGATGAAATTTTCCAGAAAAAGTGACCTCTGCCAAATCTGGAAAACTTGCCAAATTTTCATTTTTCTGACCCGCCGGGTTTGGAAAATGATGAAATTTTCCAGAAAAAGTGACCTCTGCCAAATCTGGAAAACTTGCCAAATTTTCATTTTTCTGACCCGCCGGGTTTGGAAAATCTTCAAATTTTCAGAAAATGTGACCTCTGCCAAATCTGGAAAACTTGCCAAATTTTCATTTTTCTGACCCGCCGGGTTTGGAAAATCTTCAAATTTTCCAGAAAAAGTGACCTCTGCCAAATCTGGAAAACTTGCCAAATTTCATTTTTCTGACCCGCCGGGTTTGGAAAATGATGAAATTTTCCAGAAAAAGTGACCTCTGCCAAATCTGGAAAACTTGCCAAATTATCATTTTTCTGACCCGCCGGGTTTGGAAAATGATGAAATTTTCCAGAAAAAGTGACCTCTGCCAAATCTGGAAAACTTGCCAAATTTTCATTTTTCTGACCCGCCGGGTTTGGAAAAAGCTCAAATTTTCCAGAAAAAGTGACCTCTGCCAAATCTGGAAAACTTGCCAAATTTTCATTTTTCTGACCCGCCGGGTTTGGAAAAAGCTCAAATTTTCCAGAAAAAGTGACCTCTGCCAAATCTGGAAAACTTGCCAAATTTTCATTTTTCTGACCCGCCGGGTTTGGAAAATGATGAAATTTTCCAGAAAAAGTGACCTCTGCCAAATCTGGAAAACTTGCAAATTTTCATTTTTCTGACCCGCCGGGTTTGGAAAATGATGAAATTTTCCAGAAAAAGTGACCTCTGCCAAATCTGGAAAACTGGCCAAATTTTCATTTTTCTGACCCGCCGGGTTTGGAAAAAGCTCAAATTTTCCAGAAAAAGTGACCTCTGCCAAATCTGGAAACTTGCCAAATTTTCATTTTTCTGACCCGCCAGGTTTGGAAAAAGCTCAAATTTTCCAGAAAAAGTGACCTCTGCCAAATCTGGAAAACTTGCCAAATTTTCATTTTTCTGACCCGCCGGGTTTGGAAAATGATGAAATTTTCCAGAAAAAATGACCTCTGCCAAATCTGGAAAACTTGCCAAATTTTCATTTCTCTGACCCGCCGGGTTTGGAAAATGATGAAATTTTCCAGAAAAAGTGACCTCTGCCAAATCTGGAAAACTTGCCAAATTTTCATTTTTCTGACCCGCCGGTTTGGAAAATGATGAAATTTTCCAGAAAAAGTGACCTCTGCCAAATCTGGAAAACTTGCCAAATTTTCATTTTTCTGACCCGCCGGGTTTGGAAAATGATGAAATTTTCCAGAAAAAGTGACCTCTGCCAAATCTGGAAAACTTGCCAAATTTTCATTTTTCTGACCCGCCGGGTTTGGAAAATGATGAAATTTTCCAGGAAAAGTGACCTCTGCCAAATCTGGAAAACTTGCCAAATTTTCATTTTCTGACCTGCCGGGTTTGGAAAATGATGAAATTTTCCAGAAAAAGTGACCTCTGCAAATCTGGAAAACTTGCCAAATTTTCATTTTTCTGACCCGCCGGGTTTGGAAAATGATGAAATTTTCCAGAAAAAGTGACCTCTGGCAAATCTGGAAAACTTGCCAAATTTTCATTTTTCTGACCCGCCGGGTTTGGAAAAAGCTCAAATTTTCCAGAAAAAGTGACCTCTGCCAAATCTGGAAAACTTGCCAAATTATCATTTTTCTGACCCGCCGGGTTTGGAAAATGATGAAATTTTCCAGAAAAAGTGACCTCTGCCAAATCTGGAAAACTTGCCAAATTTTCATTTTTCTGACCCGCCGGGTTTGGAAAATGATGAAATTTTCCAGAAAAAGTGACCTCTGCCAAATCTGGAAAACTTGCCAAATTTTCATTTTCCTGACCCACCGGGTTTGGAAAATGATGAAATTTTCCAGAAAAAGTGACCTCTGCCAAATCTGGAAAACTTGCCAAATTTTCATTTTTCTGACCCGCCGGGTTGGAAAATGATGAAATTTTCCAGAAAAAGTGACCTCTGCCAAATCTGGAAAACTTGCCAAATTTTCATTTTTCTGACCCGCCGGGTTTGGAAAAAGCTCAAATTTTCCAGAAAAAGTGACCTCTGCCAAATCTGGAAAACTTGCCAAATTTTCATTTTTCTGACCCGCCGGGTTTGGAAAATGATGAAATTTTCCAGAAAAAGTGACCTCTGCAAATCTGGAAAACTTGCCAAATTTACATTTTTCTGACCCGCCGGGTTTGGAAAATCTTCAAATTTTCCAGAAAAAGTGACCTCTGCCAAATCTGGAAAACTGGCCAAATTTTCATTTTTCTGAACCGCCGGGTTTGGAAAATGATGAAATTTTCCAGAAAAAGTGAGCTCTGCCAAATCTGGAAAACTTGCAAATTTTCATTTTTCTGACCCCGCCGGGTTTGGAAAATGATGAAATTTTCCAGAAAAAGTGACCTCTGCCAAATCTGGAAAACTTGCCAAATTTTCATTTTTCTGACCCGCCGGGTTTGGAAAATGATGAAATTTTCCAGGAAAAGTGACCTCTGCCAAATCTGGAAAACTTGCCAAATTTTCATTTTTCTGACCCGCCGGGTTTGGAAAATGATGAAATTTTCCAGAAAAAGTGACCTCTGCCAAATCTGGAAAACTTGCCAAATTTTCATTTTTCTGACCCGCCGGGTTTGGAAAATGATGAAATTTTCCAGAAAAAGTGACCTCTGGCAAATCTGGAAAACTTGCCAAATTTTCATTTTTCTGACCCGCCGGGTTTGGAAAAAGCTCAAATTTTCCAGAAAAAGTGACCTCTGCCAAATCTGGAAAACTTGCCAAATTATCATTTTTCTGACCCGCCGGGTTTGGAAAATGATGAAATTTTCCAGAAAAAGTGACCTCTGCCAAATCTGGAAAACTTGCCAAATTTTCATTTTTCTGACCCGCCGGGTTTGGAAAATGATGAAATTTTCCAGAAAAAGTGACCTCTGCCAAATCTGGAAAACTTGCCAAATTTTCATTTTCCTGACCCACCGGGTTTGGAAAATGATGAAATTTTCCAGAAAAAGTGACCTCTGCCAAATCTGGAAAACTTGCCAAATTTTCATTTTTCTGACCCGCCGGGTTTGGAAAATGATGAAATTTTCCAGAAAAAGTGACCTCTGCCAAATCTGGAAAACTTGCCAAATTTTCATTTTTCTGACCCGCCGGGTTTGGAAAAAGGCTCAAATTTTCCCAGAAAAAGTGACCTCTGCCAAATCTGGAAAACTTGCCAAATTTTCATTTTTCTGACCCGCCGGGTTTGGAAAATGATGAAATTTTCCAGAAAAAGTGACCTCTGCCAAATCTGGAAAACTTGCCAAATTTTCATTTTTCTGACCCGCCGGGTTTGGAAAATGATGAAATTTTCCAGAAAAAGTGACCTCTGCCAAATCTGGAAAACTTGCCAAATTTTCATTTTCTGACCCGCCGGGTTTGGAAAAAGCTCAAATTTTCAGAAAAAGTGACCTCTGCCAAATCTGGAAAACTTGCCAAATTTTCATTTTTCTGACCCGCCGGGTTTGGAAAATGATGAAATTTTCCAGAAAAAGTGACCTCTGCCAAATCTGGAAAACTTGCCAAATTTTCATTTTTCTGACCCGCCGGGTTTGGAAAATGATGAAATTTTCCAGAAAAAGTGACCTCTGCCAAATCTGGAAAACTTGCCAAATTTACATTTTTCTGACCCGCCGGGTTTGGAAAATCTTCAAATTTTCCAGAAAAAGTGACCTCTGCCAAATCTGGAAAACTGGCCAAATTTTCATTTTCTGAACCGCCGGGTTTGGAAAATGATGAAATTTTCCAGAAAAAGTGAGCTCTGCCAAATCTGGAAAACTTGCCAAATTTTCATTTTTCTGACCCGCCGGGTTTGGAAAATGATGAAATTTTCCAGAAAAAGTGACCTCTGCCAAATCTGGAAAACTTGCCAAATTTTCATTTTTCTGACCCGCCGGGTTTGGAAAATGATGAAATTTTCCAGGAAAAGTGACCTCTGCCAAATCTGGAAAACTTGCCAAATTTTCATTTTTCTGACCCGCCGGGTTTGGAAAATGATGAAATTTTCCAGGAAAAGTGACCTCTGCCAAATCTGGAAAACTTGCCAAATTTTCATTTTTCTGACCCGCCGGGGTTTGGAAAATCTTCAAATTTTCCAGAAAAAGTGACCTCTGCCAAATCTGGAAAACTTGCCAAATTTTCATTTTTCTGACCCGCCGGGTTTGGAAAATGATGAAATTTTCCAGAAAAAGTGACCTCTGGCAAATCTGGAAAACTTGCCAAATTTTCATTTTTCTGACCCGCCGGGTTTGGAAAAAGCTCAAATTTTCCAGAAAAAGTGACCTCTGCCAAATCTGGAAAACTTGCCAAATTTCATTTTTCTGACCCGCCGGGTTTGGAAAATGATGAAATTTTCCAGAAAAAGTGACCTCTGCCAAATCTGGAAAACTTGCCAAATTTTCATTTTTCTGACCCGCCGGGTTTGGAAAATGATGAAATTTTCCAGAAAAAGTGACCTCTGCCAAATCTGGAAAACTTGCCAAATTTTCATTTTCCTGACCCACCGGGTTTGGAAAATGATGAAATTTTCCAGAAAAAGTGACCTCTGCCAAATCTGGAAAACTTGCCAAATTTTCATTTTTCTGACCCGCCGGGTTTGGAAATGCAGAAAAAGTGACCTCTGCCAAATCTGGAAAACTTGCCAAATTTTCATTTTTCTGACCCGCCGGGTTTGGAAAAAGCTCAAATTTTCCAGAAAAAGTGACCTCTGCCAAATCTGGAAAACTTGCCAAATTTTCATTTTTCTGACCCGCCGGGTTTGGAAAATGATGAAATTTTCCAGAAAAAGTGACCTCTGCCAAATCTGGAAAACTTGCCAAATTTTCATTTTTCTGACCCGCCGGGTTTGGAAAATGATGAAATTTTCCAGAAAAAGTGACCTCTGCCAAATCTGGAAAACTTGCCAAATTTTCATTTTTCTGACCCGCCGGGTTTGGAAAAAGCTCAAATTTTTCAGAAAAAGTGACCTCTGCCAAATCTGGAAAACTTGCCAAATTTTCATTTTTCTGACCCGCCGGGTTTGGAAAATGATGAAATTTTCCAGAAAAAGTGACCTCTGCCAAATCTGGAAAACTTGCCAAATTTTCATTTTTCTGACCCGCCGGGTTTGGAAAATGATGAAATTTTCCAGAAAAAGTGACCTCTGCCAAATCTGGAAAACTTGCCAAATTTACATTTTTCTGACCCGCCGGGTTTGGAAAATCTTCAAATTTTCCAGAAAAAGTGACCTCTGCCAAATCTGGAAAACTGGCCAAATTTTCATTTTTCTGAACCGCCGGGTTTGGAAAATGATGAAATTTTCCAGAAAAAGTGACCTCTGCCAAATCTGGAAAACTTGCCAAATTTTCATTTTTCTGACCCGCCGGGTTTGGAAAATGATGAAATTTTCCAGAAAAAGTGACCTCTGCCAAATCTGGAAAACTTGCCAAATTTTCATTTTTCTGACCCGCCGGGTTTGGAAAATGATGAAATTTTCCAGAAAAAGTGACCTCTGCCAAATCTGGAAAACTTGCCAAATTTTCATTTTTCTGACCCGCCGGGTTTGGAAAATGATGAAATTTTCCAGAAAAAGTGACCTCTGCCAAATCTGGAAAACTTGCCAAATTTTCATTTTTCTGACCCGCCGGGTTTGGAAAATGATGAAATTTTCCAGAAAAAGTGACCTCTGCCAAATCTGGAAAACTTGCCAAATTTTCATTTTTCTGACCCGCCGGGTTTGGAAAATGATGAAATTTTCCAGAAAAAGTGACCTCTGCCAAATCTGGAAAACTTGCCAAATTTTCATTTTTCTGACCCGCCGGGTTTGGTAAACCTTCAAATTTTCCAGAAAAAGTGACCTCTGCCAAATCTGGAAAACTTGCCAAATTTTCATTTTTCTGACCCGCCGGGTTTGGAAAATCTTCAAATTTTCCAGAAAAAGTGACCTCTGCCAAATCTGGAAAACTTGCCAAATTTTCATTTTTCTGACCCGCCGGGTTTGGAAAATCTTCAAATTTTCCAGAAAAAGTGACCTCTGCCAAATCTGGAAAACTTGCCAAATTTTCATTTTTCTGACCCGCCGGGTTTGGAAAATGATGAAATTTTCCAGAAAAAGTGACCTCTGCCAAATCTGGAAAACTTGCCAAATTTTCATTTTTCTGACCCGCCGGGTTTGGAAAATCTTCAAATTTTCCAGAAAAAGTGACCTCTGCCAAATCTGGAAAACTTGCCAAATTTTCATTTTTCTGACCCGCCGGGTTTGGAAAATGATGAAATTTTCCAGAAAAAGTGACCTCTGCCAAATCTGGAAAACTTGCCAAATTTTCATTTTTCTGACCCGCCGGGTTTGGAAAAAGCTCAAATTTTCCAGAAAAAGTGACCTCTGCCAAATCTGGAAAACTTGCCAAATTTTCATTTTTCTGACCCGCCGGGTTTGGAAAATCTTCAAATTTTCCAGAAAAAATGACCTCTGCCAAATCTGGAAAACTTGCCAAATTTTCATTTTTCTGACCCGCCGGGTTTGGAAAATGATGAAATTTTCCAGAAAAAGTGACCTCTGCCAAATCTGGAAAACTTGCCAAATTTTCATTTTTCTGACCCGCCGGGTTTGGAAAATCTTCAAATTTTCCAGAAAAAGTGACCTCTGCCAAATCTGGAAAACTTGCCAAATTTTCATTTTTCTGACCCGCCGGGTTTGGAAAATGATGAAATTTTCCAGAAAAAGTGACCTCTGCCAAATCTGGAAAACTTGCCAAATTTTCATTTTTCTGACCCGCCGGGTTTGGAAAAAGCTCAAATTTTTCAGAAAAAGTGACCTCTGCCAAATCTGGAAAACTTGCCAAATTTTCATTTTTCTGACCCGCCGGGTTTGGAAAATGATGAAATTTTCCAGAAAAAGTGACCTCTGCCAAATCTGGAAAACTTGCCAAATTTTCATTTTTCTGACCCGCCGGGTTTGGAAAATGATGAAATTTTCCAGAAAAAGTGACCTCTGCCAAATCTGGAAAACTTGCCAAATTTACATTTTTCTGACCCGCCGGGTTTGGAAAATCTTCAAATTTTCCAGAAAAAGTGACCTCTGCCAAATCTGGAAAACTGGCCAAATTTTCATTTTTCTGAACCGCCGGGTTTGGAAAATGATGAAATTTTCCAGAAAAAGTGACCTCTGCCAAATCTGGAAAACTTGCCAAATTTTCATTTTTCTGACCCGCCGGGTTTGGAAAATGATGAAATTTTCCAGAAAAAGTGACCTCTGCCAAATCTGGAAAACTTGCCAAATTTTCATTTTTCTGACCCGCCGGGTTTGGAAAA
Organism: Anolis carolinensis; assembly: GCF_035594765.1. Classification (NCBI taxonomy): domain Eukaryota; kingdom Metazoa; phylum Chordata; class Lepidosauria; order Squamata; family Anolidae; genus Anolis; species Anolis carolinensis. The sequence continues at coordinate 15,946 of NW_026943940.1, forward strand.
TGATGAAATTTTCCAGAAAAAGTGACCTCTGCCAAATCTGGAAAACTTGCCAAATTTTCATTTTTCTGACCCGCCGGGTTTGGAAAATGATGAAATTTTCCAGAAAAAGTGACCTCTGCCAAATCTGGAAAACTTGCCAAATTTTCATTTTTCTGACCCGCCGGGTTTGGAAAATGATGAAATTTTCCAGAAAAAGTGACCTCTGCCAAATCTGGAAAACTTGCCAAATTTTCATTTTTCTGACCCGCCGGGTTTGGAAAATGATGAAATTTTCCAGAAAAAGTGACCTCTGCCAAATCTGGAAAACTTGCCAAATTTTCATTTTTCTGACCCGCCGGGTTTGGAAAACCTTCAAATTTTCCAGAAAAAGTGACCTCTGCCAAATCTGGAAAACTTGCCAAATTTTCATTTTTCTGACCCGCCGGGTTTGGAAAATCTTCAAATTTTCCAGAAAAAGTGACCTCTGCCAAATCTGGAAAACTTGCCAAATTTTCATTTTTCTGACCCGCCGGGTTTGGAAAATGATGAAATTTTCCAGAAAAAGTGACCTCTGCCAAATCTGGAAAACTTGCCAAATTTTCATTTTTCTGACCCGCCGGGTTTGGAAAATGATGAAATTTTCCAGAAAAAGTGACCTCTGCCAAATCTGGAAAACTTGCCAAATTTTCATTTTTCTGACCCGCCGGGTTTGGAAAATCTTCAAATTTTCCAGAAAAAGTGACCTCTGCCAAATCTGGAAAACTTGCCAAATTTTCATTTTTCTGACCCGCCGGGTTTGGAAAATGATGAAATTTTCCAGAAAAAGTGACCTCTGCCAAATCTGGAAAACTTGCCAAATTTTCATTTTTCTGACCCGCCGGGTTTGGAAAAAGCTCAAATTTTCCAGAAAAAGTGACCTCTGCCAAATCTGGAAAACTTGCCAAATTTTCATTTTTCTGACCCGCCGGGTTTGGAAAATCTTCAAATTTTCCAGAAAAAATGACCTCTGCCAAATCTGGAAAACTTGCCAAATTTTCATTTTTCTGACCCGCCGGGTTTGGAAAATGATGAAATTTTCCAGAAAAAGTGACCTCTGCCAAATCTGGAAAACTTGCCAAATTTTCATTTTTCTGACCCGCCGGGTTTGGAAAATCTTCAAATTTTCCAGAAAAAGTGACCTCTGCCAAATCTGGAAAACTTGCCAAATTTTCATTTTTCTGACCCGCCGGGTTTGGAAAATGATGAAATTTTCCAGAAAAAGTGACCTCTGCCAAATCTGGAAAACTTGCCAAATTTTCATTTTTCTGACCCGCCGGGTTTGGAAAATGATGAAATTTTCCAGAAAAAGTGACCTCTGCCAAATCTGGAAAACTTGCCAAATTTTCATTTTTCTGACCCGCCGGGTTTGGAAAATGATGAAATTTTCCAGAAAAAGTGACCTCTGCCAAATCTGGAAAACTTGCCAAATTTTCATTTTTCTGACCCGCCGGGTTTGGAAAATGATGAAATTTTCCAGAAAAAGTGACCTCTGCCAAATCTGGAAAACTTGCCAAATTTTCATTTTTCTGACCCGCCGGGTTTGGAAAATGATGAAATTTTCCAGAAAAAGTGACCTCTGCCAAATCTGGAAAACTTGCCAAATTTTCATTTTTCTGACCCGCCGGGTTTGGAAAATCTTCAAATTTTCCAGAAAAAGTGACCTCTGCCAAATCTGGAAAACTTGCCAAATTTTCATTTTTCTGACCCGCCGGGTTTGGAAAATGATGAAATTTTCCAGAAAAAGTGACCTCTGCCAAATCTGGAAAACTTGCCAAATTTTCATTTTTCTGACCCGCCGGGTTTGGAAAATGATGAAATTTTCCAGAAAAAGTGACCTCTGCCAAATCTGGAAAACTTGCCAAATTTTCATTTTTCTGACCCGCCGGGTTTGGAAAATGATGAAATTTTCCAGAAAAAGTGACCTCTGCCAAATCTGGAAAACTTGCCAAATTTTCATTTTTCTGACCCGCCGGGTTTGGAAAATGATGAAATTTTCCAGAAAAAGTGACCTCTGCCAAATCTGGAAAACTTGCCAAATTTTCATTTTTCTGACCCACCGGGTTTGGAAAATGATGAAATTTTCCAGAAAAAGTGACCTCTGCCAAATCTGGAAAACTTGCCAAATTTTCATTTTTCTGACCCGCCGGGTTTGGAAAACCTTCAAATTTTCCAGAAAAAGTGACCTCTGCCAAATCTGGAAAACTTGCCAAATTTTCATTTTTCTGACCCGCCGGGTTTGGAAAATGATGAAATTTTCCAGAAAAAGTGACCTCTGCCAAATCTGGAAAACTTGCCAAATTTTCATTTTTCTGACCCGCCGGGTTTGGAAAATGATGAAATTTTCCAGAAAAAGTGACCTCTGCCAAATCTGGAAAACTTGCCAAATTTTCATTTTTCTGACCCGCCGGGTTTGGAAAATGATGAAATTTTCCAGAAAAAATGACCTCTGCTAAATGTGGAAAACTTGCCAAATTTTCATTTTTCTGACCCGCCGGGTTTGGAAAATGATGAAATTTTCCAAAAAAAGTGACCTCTGCCAAATCTGGAAAACTTGCCAAATTTTCATTTTTCTGACCCGCCGGGTTTGGAAAATGATGAAATTTTCCAGAAAAAGTGACCTCTGCCAAATCTGGAAAACTTGCCAAATTTTCATTTTTCTGACCCGCCGGGTTTGGAAAATGATGAAATTTTCCAGAAAAAGTGACCTCTGCCAAATCTGGAAAACTTGCCAAATTTTCATTTTTCTGACCCGCTGTCACGACCCAGGCTGCAGAGCACCAATAACCATACACAGAGGCCAGAATCTATCTAATATCTTTATTGAAGGAATATATAAAATTAATAAAAACAAGTGTAGAAAATAGTCCAGAATTAGACCTTTCAGGAAAGGTCAGAATTAGTCCAAAAAAGCAATGTCCAATAAGAAATATTAAGGTCCAAAGTTGTAATCCAATAACCGAAACACTCACTTTGCCAAGCAAAGTGAGGGGAGATGACAAGGTCCTTTAGTCCATGAAACTCGAGCGAGGCTAGGAAATAACTTGATACTTGAAACAAGGCTTGAACGTGGAACAAGGTAACTAAGAACAAGAACAAGGTCCGTGGAATAACTTGATAAAATCCGTGGAACAAGGCAAGGATTGATCCTGGGAAACAAGGCAAAGTCCGTAGATAAACAAAGGCTGGGAAGCAAGGCGAAGGCTGGATAGCAAGGCAAGGCTTGAGCAGGAGCGAGGCTTGAATCGGAGCGCGCTGTCCAGACACAACTCGCTCCGTAGGCTGACGAATTGACTCCGCGAAGTTACTACGCGGGTAAAACACCTAAATAGAGTCTAACTTTCCCGCCGAAGCAGTTCTCTGGGAATCAGAACCGAAAGCTAAACTCTGAGACCAGATGTGAGACTCCCCAAAGATTCTCACGAGAAGCAGTCTTAATTGGCCACATTCTTAGCTGCAATCCTCGCACTCCTGCGCGAAGCTGATTCCAAACTTCTCTGTTGTTTACAAAACTCCCGGCGCAAGAACACGGGAGAAGTAGGCTCTGGGCTTGTTTGACATACTTCTGGGAGACAACTTTCTTGCAGGTGCAAGGTTCCCAGATCTGCCTGGGAAAGATCTGGCTGAGAAGAATCCAGTTCAGACTGGGAAGGTAAAAAACCCAAGTTTTCATCTTCATCAGGAATTACAATGTCCTGAGCAGGACTACAAGGCCCATGGGTCATCACACTATCCCCCTCCTCAAGGCCCCTCCCAAACTGGGGCCCTCTCCCCGAGGCGCGAGGTCGCGGTTTGGTGGGATAGGTCTGATGAAAGCGACGGGTTAGATCAGGAGCATGGACTGTGGAGGCGTCTTCCCAAGAGCGTTCCTCAGGGCCAAAACCCACCCAGTCAATGAGATATTGTAGGCGGCGGCGGTGAAAGCGAGAATCCAAAATGTCCTCAACCTCGAACTCCTCCTCCCCATTCATCAAAACAGGAGGGGGGGCCGGTTGGTCTGTATCAGGTCGCACACCATCCGCCGGAAGGAGCAGGGAACGGTGAAACACTGGGTGAATGCGCATTGAACGTGGAAGTTGGAGTTTGAAAGTCACGGGGTTTAATTGCGCCACCACTGGATAGGGGCCAATGAAACGGGCATCTAACTTCCGGCAAGGGCGGTGGGAGGGCAGGAAGCGAGTGGACAGAAAAACCCGATCTCCTACCTTGATTTCGGGGCCCGGCTGGCGATGTTTGTCAGCGTGGCGTTTATAGTCCTCCTTGGCTTGGTCCAGTTGCTGGAGCAAAAGTTGTTGCACCGCTGTGAGTTCCTGCAGCCAATCCTCTGCTGCGGGAACTTCTGAAGTTTCAATGACAGGGGGGAAGAAACGTGGATGGAAGCCGTAGTTTGCAAAGAACGGCGTTTCTTTTGTAGAAGCTTGAACTCCATTGTTGTAGGCAAACTCAGACAGTGGTAACAGAGAAGCCCAATTGTCCTGTTGGTAGTTTACATAACAGCGAAGATACTGCTCCAAAGTGGCATTGGTGCGCTCCATTTGTCCATCGGTTTGGGGATGATGAGCTGAAGATAAGCGAGAGTCTATGCCCAATAGTTTTTGTAGTGCCTTCCAAAAACGAGAGGTGAATTGAGATCCACGGTCTGTGACTAAACTCTTGGGCAATCCATGTAGTCTGAAAACATGTTGAAGAAATAGATCCGCAGTTTCTTTGGCCGTGGGGAGGCCTTCACAGGGAATGAAATGGGCTAACTTGGTGAAAAGGTCCACCACCACCAAGATCGTGGTGAATCCACAGGAAGGTGGTAGGTCAGTGATGAAATCCGCGGAAATTATTTCCCATGGGCGAGATGGGGTAGGAAGGGGGTGTAAAAGCCCTGAGGGCTTCTCCCTTCGTATCTTGGAGCGCTGGCATACAGGGCAGGTGTTGACATATTTTTCCACATCCTTGCGGATCTTGGGCCACCAAAAATCCCTTAGGATCAGATGCATAGTTTTAAATAGTCCGAAGTGTCCTGCTGGTTTGCAGTCATGACACAGACGAAGCGCTTTTTCCCTGCCCGGTCCGGGTGGGATATAAACATGATTTCTATAGCAGAGCAGCCCATCTTTAAGCGAAAAGGGAAAGTGCAGACCTTGGCCCTGCGCCCAGGCATCTGCTTGCTGACTAGCCCTGATTTCTTGAGCACAGATGGGTCCTGGAGTAGGGGAAGTTGAACCAATGGGAATGGATTTGGTGTTCCCCACCGTGAGCGTGGCAAAGTTCTCGGGTTGTAGCAGTTGGGATTCAAAGGTCTCCTTGCGTCCTGCAGCGTATTCCGGTTTACGTGACAGGGCGTCTGCTTGCTTGGTTTGGGCTGGGGTCACATAATGGATCTGGAAGTTGAAACGTTCAAAGAATAAAGCCCAACGTTGCTGCCTCTGATTTAGTTTGCGGGCAGTTCTTAGATGTTCTAGATTACGATGATCAGTGTGGACTTCAATGGGAAATTTGGCCCCTTCTAGCCAATGTCTCCAAGTTTCAAAGGCTGCCTTTATGGCCAGTAGTTCTTTTTCCCAAATGGTGTAATTCCTCTCTGGTGTGGTTAGTTGACGAGAATAAAAGGCACAGGGATGGAGGTGATCTCCCACCGATTGTAAGAGTACAGCCCCAATTGCCACATCAGAGGCGTCCGCTTGCACCACAAAAGGGGTTCCAGGATTTGGGTGCTGTAGAATTGGCTGGGAGGTGAATAGTTTCTTTAGTTGCTGGAACCCTTTCTCTGCTTGATCAGTCCAGCGGAAAGGCTGCTTTCCACGGATGCAGCTAGTGATGGGGTCGGACCAGCGGGCAAAATCTGGAATGAACTTGCGGTAATAGTTCGCGAACCCCAAGAAACGCTGCACCTCTTTCTTGTTAGTTGGCGCCCGCCATTCCAATACTGCTGAAACCTTGGCTGGATCCATGGAAAGCCCTAGAGGCGAGATACGGTAACCAAGGAAATCTACCTCTTGTAGATCAAAGGCGCATTTTTCCAGCTTGGCATAAAGTCCATGATCCCGCAATCGTTGTAACACCATTTTGACGTGGTTCTCATGTTCTGATTGTGATCTAGAAAACACCAAAAAATCGTCCAGGTAGATTATCAAGAACCTGTCTAGATAGTCCTGAAAAATGTCATTGACAAAATGCTGGAACGTTGCGGGGGCTCCGCATAAACCGAAATTCATAACTCGGGACTCGAATAATCCGAATTTGGTCTGGAAGGCGGTCTTCCACTCGTCCCCTTCCCTGATGCGAACTAAGTTGTAAGCCCCCCGAAGATCCAGCTTGGTGTAAACCTTGGCTCCTCGAAGCCGATCCAGTAGATCCGAGATTAAGGGCAGGGGATAGCTGTTCCGCTTGGTGATATTGTTCAATGCTCTGTAGTCCACCACCAAGCGTAGTTCCCCTGACTTCTTCTTCACAAACATCACTGGGGAGGCGGCTGGGGATTGAGAGGGTCTGATGAATCCCTTGCGAAGGTTTGTCTCTAGGAATTCCCTGAGAGCTTCTTGCTCTGGTTCAGTCAGGGAGTAGAGATGCCCTCGCGGGATCGGGGCCCCCTCCACCAAGTCAATGGCACAGTCATAAGGTCTATGTGGGGGTAATTTTTCGGCTTCTTTCTCATTGAATACATCCCAATACTCGGAGTACTTCTTTGGCAAGGTGATGATGGGCTCGGTGTCTGTGGCGTGGCATACCTTGGCTACGAGGCAGTGGTTTTGGCAGTACGGTGAAGCAAACTGCAGTTCTCTGTTGGACCAGGAGATGTTAGGGTCGTGGAGAGTCAGCCATGGAATTCCCAAAATCACAGGGAAATGGGGGACCTCGGTAACAAAGAAGGAAATCTCTTCCATATGTTCCCTTATCCACATCCTGGTGGGTTCCGACCACTGACTTACGGGGCCCGTCTTGAGGGGGCGGCCGTCTATGGCTTGCACCACACGGGCATTCTTGAAATCATGATATTGTAATCCCAGAGAGTCGGCATACTCTCTATCGATGAAATTGTTGGTAGCTCCAGAGTCTATCATGGCGTGGATCATGACGGGTCCCCTTTTTGCTGACCATAATGTGACCACGAGAAGGAACAGGACCCCGGTTGGCGGCTCTTGGATGGATTTTTTGACCGGGTTGGCGAGCCTCTCTACACCCGGTCGTTGGCTTCCCCCGCCGGCTGTGTGCCAGTCGGCTCAGACGTCTTCGTCTCCGTGGAGGACGCCGCCGCAAGACGGGCGGCAGGCTTCCCTTTGGCTGGGCACTCTCTGGCGAAGTGGCCCCCGTTCCCGCAGTACCAGCAGAGGTTTAAGCGTTGACGACGGGCCTTCTCGGCGGCATCTAGTCTGGGACGCACATTGCCCAACTGCATCGGCACCTCCTCGCCTCCTCTGGGGTATGGGGTTGGCGGTGGGGGTCTCCAGACCGGACGTGGCTGAACGCTGGCGGGAGCGGGGGGTTTTGCCCCGGCTCTACCGCCCTGGCCTCGAACCCACTGTTTCCTGTTGGCAATCATGACTTCAGCCCGTAAACATTGATCAATGAGTGCCTCGAGGGTCTGGGGAGGATCCACCTTGGAGATTTCTTCCAGCATTTCAATGTTGAGACCCTCCCGGAATTGTCCCCTGAGGGCTACATCGTTCCAGCCGGTGTTGTGGGCCAGCACTCGGAACTCGGCTATATACTGAGACATAGGTCTGTCTCCTTGGAAAAGGCGACGGAGTTTGTGACCGGCTGCCTCCAAATTGTCCTCAATTCCCCAAGTCTCCTTGAGGTGGTCCAAGAAGCGTTGCGCTGATCTTAGGTGTGGAGAGGCTTGGTCGTACAGTGCCGTCGCCCAGCTGGCCGCTGGCCCGTCTAGAAGACTGTAAACCCATGCCACCTTGATGTCTTCTTGGGGAAACTCGGCAGCACGGGCCTCTAGATAAGCTTGACATTGGCGACGGAAGACATGAACCTTAGAAGCTTCTCCAGTAAACTTGGTTGGCAACGCCATGGCCGGAAGACGAATTCCGCGTTCCTTCAAACCCCTTATTTCTCCATCCTGTGCATTGAGCTTATCACGGATTCGGTCCACCTCATCCTTGTCGATGGTGTAGGTAATCGGCTGACCGCTCGGCCCAGGTACGACTCCGGTAGACATTCTGGCCGAGGTTAATTGGTGCTTAGGGTGGCGGAGTCAAACTGTCACGACCCAGGCTGCAGAGCACCAATAACCATACACAGAGGCCAGAATCTATCTAATATCTTTATTGAAGGAATATATAAAATTAATAAAAACAAGTGTAGAAAATAGTCCAGAATTAGACCTTTCAGGAAAGGTCAGAATTAGTCCAAAAAAGCAATGTCCAATAAGAAATATTAAGGTCCAAAGTTGTAATCCAATAACCGAAACACTCACTTTGCCAAGCAAAGTGAGGGGAGATGACAAGGTCCTTTAGTCCATGAAACTCGAGCGAGGCTAGGAAATAACTTGATACTTGAAACAAGGCTTGAACGTGGAACAAGGTAACTAAGAACAAGAACAAGGTCCGTGGAATAACTTGATAAAATCCGTGGAACAAGGCAAGGATTGATCCTGGGAAACAAGGCAAAGTCCGTAGATAAACAAAGGCTGGGAAGCAAGGCGAAGGCTGGATAGCAAGGCAAGGCTTGAGCAGGAGCGAGGCTTGAATCGGAGCGCGCTGTCCAGACACAACTCGCTCCGTAGGCTGACGAATTGACTCCGCGAAGTTACTACGCGGGTAAAACACCTAAATAGAGTCTAACTTTCCCGCCGAAGCAGTTCTCTGGGAATCAGAACCGAAAGCTAAACTCTGAGACCAGATGTGAGACTCCCCAAAGATTCTCACGAGAAGCAGTCTTAATTGGCCACATTCTTAGCTGCAATCCTCGCACTCCTGCGCGAAGCTGATTCCAAACTTCTCTGTTGTTTACAAAACTCCCGGCGCAAGAACACGGGAGAAGTAGGCTCTGGGCTTGTTTGACATACTTCTGGGAGACAACTTTCTTGCAGGTGCAAGGTTCCCAGATCTGCCTGGGAAAGATCTGGCTGAGAAGAATCCAGTTCAGACTGGGAAGGTAAAAAACCCAAGTTTTCATCTTCATCAGGAATTACAATGTCCTGAGCAGGACTACAAGGCCCATGGGTCATCACACCCGCCGGGTTTGGAAAATGATGAAATTTTCCAGAAAAAGTGACCTCTGCCAAATCTGGAAAACTTGCCAAATTTTCATTTTTCTGACCCGCCGGGTTTGGAAAATGATGAAATTTTCCAGAAAAGGTGACCTCTGCCAAATCTGGAAAACTTGCCAAATTTTCATTTTTCTGACCCGCCGGGTTTGGAAAATGATGAAATTTTCCAGAAAAGGTGACCTCTGCCAAATCTGGAAAACTTGCCAAATTTTCATTTTTCTGACCCGCCGGGTTTGGAAAATGATGAAATTTTCCAGAAAAAGTGACCTCTGCCAAATCTGGAAAACTTGCCAAATTTTCATTTTTCTGACCCGCCGGGTTTGGAAAATCTTCAAATTTTCCAGAAAAAGTGACCTCTGCCAAATCTGGAAAACTTGCCAAATTTTCATTTTTCTGACCCGCCGGGTTTGGAAAATGATGAAATTTTCCAGAAAAAGTGACCTCTGCCAAATCTGGAAAACTTGCCAAATTTTCATTTTTCTGACCCGCCGGGTTTGGAAAATGATGAAATTTTCCAGAAAAAGTGACCTCTGCCAAATCTGGAAAACTTGCCAAATTTTCATTTTTCTGACCCGCCGGGTTTGGAAAATGATGAAATTTTCCAGAAAAAGTGACCTCTGCCAAATCTGGAAAACTTGCCAAATTTTCATTTTTCTGACCCGCCGGGTTTGGAAAAAGCTCAAATTTTCCAGAAAAAGTGACCTCTGCCAAATCTGGAAAACTTGCCAAATTTTCATTTTTCTGACCCGCCGGGTTTGGAAAATGATGAAATTTTCCAGAAAAAGTGACCTCTGCCAAATCTGGAAAACTTGCCAAATTTTCATATTTCTGACCCGCCGGGTTTGGAAAATGATGAAATTTTCCAGAAAAAGTGACCTCTGCCAAATCTGGAAAACTTGCCAAATTTTCATTTTTCTGACCCGCCGGTTTGGAAAATGATGAAATTTTCCAGAAAAAGTGACCTCTGCCAAATCTGGAAAACTGGCCAAATTATCATTTTTCTGACCCGCCGGGTTTGGAAAATGATGAAATTTTCCAGAAAAAGTGAGCTCTGCCAAATCTGGAAAACTTGCCAAATTATCATTTTTCTGACCCGCCGGGTTTGGAAAATGATGAAATTTTCCAGAAAAAATGACCTCTGCCAAATCTGGAAAACTTGCCAAATTTTCATTTTTCTGACCCGCCGGGTTTGGAAAATGATGAAATTTTCCAGAAAAAGTGACCTCTGCCAAATCTGGAAAACTTGCCAAATTTTCATATTTCTGACCCGCCGGGTTTGGAAAATGATGAAATTTTCCAGAAAAAGTGACCTCTGCCAAATCTGGAAAACTTGCCAAATTTTCATTTTTCTGACCCGCCGGGTTTGGAAAATGATGAAATTTTCCAGAAAAAGTGACCTCTGCCAAATCTGGAAAACTTGCCAAATTTTCATTTTTCTGACCCGCCGGGTTTGGAAAATGATGAAATTTTCCAGAAAAAGTGACCTCTGCCAAATCTGGAAAACTTGCCAAATTTTCATTTTTCTGACCCGCCGTGTTTGGAAAATGATGAAATTTTCCAGAAAAAGTGACCTCTGCCAAATCTGGAAAACTTGCCAAATTTTCATTTTTCTGACCCGCCGGGTTTGGAAAATGATGAAATTTTCCAGAAAAAGTGACCTCTGCCAAATCTGGAAAACTTGCCAAATTTTCATTTTTCTGACCCGCCGGGTTTGGAAAATGATGAAATTTTCCAGAAAAAGTGACCTCTGCCAAATCTGGAAAACTTGCCAAATTTTCATTTTTCTGACCCGCCGGGTTTGGAAAAAGCTCAAATTTTCCAGAAAAAGTGACCTCTGCCAAATCTGGAAAACTTGCCAAATTATCATTTTTCTGACCCGCCGGGTTTGGAAAATGATGAAATTTTCCAGAAAAAGTGACCTCTGCCAAATCTGGAAAACTTGCCAAATTTTCATTTTTCTGACCCGCCGGGTTTGGAAAATGATGAAATTTTCCAGAAAAAGTGACCTCTGCCAAATCTGGAAAACTTGCCAAATTTTCATTTTCCTGACCCACCGGGTTTGGAAAATGATGAAATTTTCCAGAAAAAGTGACCTCTGCCAAATCTGGAAAACTTGCCAAATTTTCATTTTTCTGACCCGCCGGGTTTGGAAAATGATGAAATTTTCCAGAAAAAGTGACCTCTGCCAAATCTGGAAAACTTGCCAAATTTTCATTTTTCTGACCCGCCGGGTTTGGAAAAAGCTCAAATTTTCCAGAAAAAGTGACCTCTGCCAAATCTGGAAAACTTGCCAAATTTTCATTTTTCTGACCCGCCGGGTTTGGAAAATCTTCAAATTTTCCAGAAAAAGTGACCTCTGCCAAATCTGGAAAACTTGCCAAATTTTCATTTTTCTGACCCGCCGGGTTTGGAAAATGATGAAATTTTCCAGAAAAAGTGACCTCTGCCAAATCTGGAAAACTTGCCAAATTTTCATTTTTCTGACCCGCCGGGTTTGGAAAAAGCTCAAATTTTTCAGAAAAAGTGACCTCTGCCAAATCTGGAAAACTTGCCAAATTTTCATTTTTCTGACCCGCCGGGTTTGGAAAATGATGAAATTTTCCAGAAAAAGTGACCTCTGCCAAATCTGGAAAACTTGCCAAATTTTCATTTTTCTGACCCGCCGGGTTTGGAAAATGATGAAATTTTCCAGAAAAAGTGACCTCTGCCAAATCTGGAAAACTTGCCAAATTTTCATTTTTCTGACCCGCCGGGTTTGGAAAATGATGAAATTTTCCAGAAAAAGTGACCTCTGCCAAATCTGGAAAACTTGCCAAATTTTCATTTTTCTGACCCGCCGGGTTTGGAAAAAGCTCAAATTTTTCAGAAAAAGTGACCTCTGCCAAATCTGGAAAACTTGCCAAATTTTCATTTTTCTGACCCGCCGGGTTTGGAAAATGATGAAATTTTCCAGAAAAAGTGACCTCTGCCAAATCTGGAAAACTTGCCAAATTTTCATTTTTCTGACCCGCCGGGTTTGGAAAATGATGAAATTTTCCAGAAAAAGTGACCTCTTCCAAATCTGGAAAACTTGCCAAATTTTCATTTTTCTGACCCGCCGGGTTTGGAAAAAGCTCAAATTTTCCAGAAAAAGTGACCTCTGCCAAATCTGGAAAACTTGCCAAATTTTCATTTTTCTGACCCGCCGGGTTTGGAAAATGATGAAATTTTCCAGAAAAAGTGACCTCTGCCAAATCTGGAAAACTTGCCAAATTTTCATTTTTCTGACCCGCCGGGTTTGGAAAATGATGAAATTTTCCAGAAAAAGTGACCTCTGCCAAATCTGGAAAACTTGCCAAATTTTCATTTTTCTGACCCGCCGGGTTTGGAAAAAGCTCAAATTTTTCAGAAAAAGTGACCTCTGCCAAATCTGGAAAACTTGCCAAATTTTCATTTTTCTGACCCGCCGGGTTTGGAAAATGATGAAATTTTCCAGAAAAAGTGACCTCTGCCAAATCTGGAAAACTTGCCAAATTTTCATTTTTCTGACCCGCCGGGTTTGGAAAATGATGAAATTTTCCAGAAAAAGTGACCTCTGCCAAATCTGGAAAACTTGCCAAATTTTCATTTTTCTGACCCGCCGGGTTTGGAAAATGATGAAATTTTCCAGAAAAAGTGACCTCTGCCAAATCTGGAAAACTTGCCAAATTTTCATTTTTCTGACCCGCCGGGTTTGGAAAATGATGAAATTTTCCAGAAAAAGTGACCTCTGCCAAATCTGGAAAACTTGCCAAATTTTCATTTTTCTGACCCGCCGGGTTTGGAAAATGATGAAATTTTCCAGAAAAAGTGACCTCTGCCAAATCTGGAAAACTTGCCAAATTTTCATTTTTCTGACCCGCCGGGTTTGGAAAATGATGAAATTTTCCAGAAAAAGTGACCTCTGCCAAATCTGGAAAACTTGCCAAATTTTCATTTTTCTGACCCGCCGGGTTTGGAAAATCTTCAAATTTTCCAGAAAATGTGACCTCTGCCAAATCTGGAAAACTTGCCAAATTTTCATTTTTCTGACCCGCCGGGTTTGGAAAATCTTCAAATTTTCCAGAAAAAGTGACCTCTGCCAAATCTGGAAAACTTGCCAAATTTTCATTTTTCTGACCCGCCGGGTTTGGAAAATGATGAAATTTTCCAGAAAAAGTGACCTCTGCCAAATCTGGAAAACTTGCCAAATTATCATTTTTCTGACCCGCCGGGTTTGGAAAATGATGAAATTTTCCAGAAAAAGTGACCTCTGCCAAATCTGGAAAACTTGCCAAATTTTCATTTTTCTGACCCGCCGGGTTTGGAAAAAGCTCAAATTTTCCAGAAAAAGTGACCTCTGCCAAATCTGGAAAACTTGCCAAATTTTCATTTTTCTGACCCGCCGGGTTTGGAAAAAGCTCAAATTTTCCAGAAAAAGTGACCTCTGCCAAATCTGGAAAACTTGCCAAATTTTCATTTTTCTGACCCGCCGGGTTTGGAAAATGATGAAATTTTCCAGAAAAAGTGACCTCTGCCAAATCTGGAAAACTTGCCAAATTTTCATTTTTCTGACCCGCCGGGTTTGGAAAATGATGAAATTTTCCAGAAAAAGTGACCTCTGCCAAATCTGGAAAACTGGCCAAATTTTCATTTTTCTGACCCGCCGGGTTTGGAAAATGATGAAATTTTCCAGAAAAAGTGACCTCTGCCAAATCTGGAAAACTTGCCAAATTTTCATTTTTCTGACCCGCCGGGTTTGGAAAAAGCTCAAATTTTCCAGAAAAAGTGACCTCTGCCAAATCTGGAAAACTTGCCAAATTTTCATTTTTCTGACCCGCCGGGTTTGGAAAATGATGAAATTTTCCAGAAAAAATGACCTCTGCCAAATCTGGAAAACTTGCCAAATTTTCATTTTTCTGACCCGCCGGGTTTGGAAAATGATGAAATTTTCCAGAAAAAGTGACCTCTGCCAAATCTGGAAAACTTGCCAAATTTTCATTTTTCTGACCCGCCGGGTTTGGAAAATGATGAAATTTTCCAGAAAAAGTGACCTCTGCCAAATCTGGAAAACTTGCCAAATTTTCATTTTTCTGACCCGCCGGGTTTGGAAAATGATGAAATTTTCCAGAAAAAGTGACCTCTGCCAATCTGGAAAACTTGCCAAATTTTCATTTTTCTGACCCGCCGGGTTTGGAAAATGATGAAATTTTCCAGAAAAAGTGACCTCTGCCAAATCTGGAAAACTTGCCAAATTTTCATTTTTCTGACCCGCCGGGTTTGGAAAATGATGAAATTTTCCAGGAAAAATGACCTCTGCCAAATCTGGAAAACTTGCCAAATTTTCATTTTCTGACCCGCCGGGTTTGGAAAATGATGAAATTTTCCAGAAAAAGTGACCTCTGCCAAATCTGGAAAACTTGCCAAATTTTCATTTTCCTGACCCACCGGGTTTGGAAAATGATGAAATTTTCCAGAAAAAGTGACCTCTGCCAAATCTGGAAAACTTGCCAAATTTTCATTTTTCTGACCCGCCGGGTTTGGAAAATGATGAAATTTTCCAGAAAAAGTGACCTCTGCCAAATCTGGAAAACTTGCCAAATTTTCATTTTTCTGACCCGCCGGGTTTGGAAAAAGCTCAAATTTTCCAGAAAAAGTGACCTCTGCCAAATCTGGAAAACTTGCCAAATTTTCATTTTTCTGACCCGCCGGGTTTGGAAATGATGAAATTTTCCAGAAAAAGTGACCTCTGCCAAATCTGGAAAACTTGCCAAATTATCATTTTTCTGACCCGCCGGGTTTGGAAAATGATGAAATTTTCCAGAAAAAGTGACCTCTGCCAAATCTGGAAAACTTGCCAAATTTTCATTTTTCTGACCCGCCGGGTTTGGAAAAAGCTCGAAATTTTCCAGAAAAAGTGACCTCTGCCAAATCTGGAAAACTTGCCAAATTTTCATTTTTCTGACCCCGCCGGGTTTGGAAAAAGCTCAAATTTTCCAGAAAAAGTGACCTCTGCCAAATCTGGAAAACTTGCCAAATTTTCATTTTTCTGACCCGCCGGGTTTGGAAAATGATGAAATTTTCCAGAAAAAGTGACCTCTGCCAAATCTGGAAAACTTGCCAAATTTTCATTTTTCTGACCCGCCGGGTTTGGAAAATGATGAAATTTTCCAGAAAAAGTGACCTCTGCCAAATCTGGAAAACTGGCCAAATTTTCATTTTTCTGACCCGCCGGGTTTGGAAAATGATGAAATTTTCCAGAAAAAGTGACCTCTGCCAAATCTGGAAAACTTGCCAAATTTTCATTTTTTCTGACCCGCCGGGTTTGGAAAAAGCTCAAATTTTCCAGAAAAAGTGACCTCTGCCAAATCTGGAAAACTTGCCAAATTTTCATTTTTCTGACCCGCCGGGTTTGGAAAATGATGAAATTTTCCAGAAAAAATGACCTCTGCCAAATCTGGAAAACTTGCCAAATTTTCATTTTTCTGACCCGCCGGGTTTGGAAAATGATGAAATTTTCCAGAAAAAGTGACCTCTGCCAAATCTGGAAAACTTGCCAAATTTTCATTTTTCTGACCCGCCGGGTTTGGAAAATGATGAAATTTTCCAGAAAAAGTGACCTCTGCCAAATCTGGAAAACTTGCCAAATTTTCATTTTTCTGACCCGCCGGGTTTGGAAAATGATGAAATTTTCCAGAAAAAGTGACCTCTGCCAAATCTGGAAAACTTGCCAAATTTTCATTTTTCTGACCCGCCGGGTTTGGAAAATGATGAAATTTTCCAGAAAAAGTGACCTCTGCCAAATCTGGAAAACTTGCCAAATTTTCATTTTTCTGACCCGCCGGGTTTGGAAAATGATGAAATTTTCCAGAAAAGTGACCTCTGCCAAATCTGGAAAACTTGCCAAATTTTCATTTTTCTGACCCGCCGGGTTTGGAAAATGATGAAATTTTCCAGAAAAAGTGACCTCTGCCAAATCTGGAAAACTTGCCAAATTTTCATTTTTCTGACCCGCCGGGTTTGGAAAATGATGAAATTTTCCAGAAAAAGTGACCTCTGCCAAATCTGGAAAACTTGCCAAATTTTCATTTTTCTGACCCGCCGGGTTTGGAAAATGATGAAATTTTCCAGAAAAAGTGACCTCTGCCAAATCTGGAAAACTTGCCAAATTTTCATTTTTCTGACCCGCCGGGTTTGGAAAATGATGAAATTTTCCAGAAAAAGTGACCTCTGCCAAATCTGGAAAACTTGCCAAATTTTCATTTTTCTGACCCGCCGGGTTTGGAAAATGATGAAATTTTCCAGAAAAAGTGACCTCTGCCAAATCTGGAAAACTTGCCAAATTTTCATTTTTCTGACCCGCCGGGTTTGGAAAATGATGAAATTTTCCAGAAAAAGTGACCTCTGCCAAATCTGGAAAACTTGCCAAATTTTCATTTTTCTGACCCGCCGGGTTTGGAAAATGATGAAATTTCCAGAAAAAGTGACCTCTGCCAAATCTGGAAAACTTGCCAAATTTTCATTTTTCCTGACCCAGCCGGGTTTGGAAAATGATGAAATTTTCCAGAAAAAGTGACCTCTGCCAAATCTGGAAAACTTGCCAAATTTTCATTTTTCTGACCCGCCGGGTTTGGAAAATGATGAAATTTTCCAGAAAAAGTGACCTCTGCCAAATCTGGAAAACTTGCCAAATTTTCATTTTTCTGACCCGCCGGGTTTGGAAAAAGCTCAAATTTTCCAGAAAAAGTGACCTCTGCCAAATCTGGAAAACTTGCCAAATTTTCATTTTTCTGACCCGCCGGGTTTGGAAAATGATGAAATTTTCCAGAAAAAGTGACCTCTGCCAAATCTGGAAAACTTGCCAAATTATCATTTTTCTGACCCGCCGGGTTTGGAAAATGATGAAATTTTCCAGAAAAAGTGACCTCTGCCAAATCTGGAAAACTTGCCAAATTTTCATTTTTCTGACCCGCCGGGTTTGGAAAAAGCTCAAATTTTCCAGAAAAAGTGACCTCTGCCAAATCTGGAAAACTTGCCAAATTTTCATTTTTCTGACCCGCCGGGTTTGGAAAAAGCTCAAATTTTCCAGAAAAAGTGACCTCTGCCAAATCTGGAAAACTTGCCAAATTTTCATTTTTCTGACCCGCCGGGTTTGGAAAATGATGAAATTTTCCAGAAAAAGTGACCTCTGCCAAATCTGGAAAACTTGCCAAATTTTCATTTTTCTGACCCGCCGGGTTTGGAAAATGATGAAATTTTCCAGAAAAAGTGACCTCTGCCAAATCTGGAAAACTGGCCAAATTTTCATTTTTCTGACCCGCCGGGTTTGGAAAATGATGAAATTTTCCAGAAAAAGTGACCTCTGCCAAATCTGGAAAACTTGCCAAATTTTCATTTTTCTGACCCGCCGGGTTTGGAAAATGCTCGAAATTTTCCAGAAAAAGTGACCTCTGCCAAATCTGGAAAACTTGCCAAATTTTCATTTTTCTGACCCGCCGGGTTTGGAAAATGATGAAATTTTCCAGAAAAAAGTGACCTCTGCCAAATCTGGAAAACTTGCCAAATTTTCATTTTTCTGACCCGCCGGGTTTGGAAAATGATGAAATTTTCCAGAAAAAGTGACCTCTGCCAAATCTGGAAAACTTGCCAAATTTTCATTTTTCTGACCCGCCGGGTTTGGAAAATGATGAAATTTTCCAGAAAAAGTGACCTCTGCCAAATCTGGAAAACTTGCCAAATTTTCATTTTTCTGACCCGCCGGGTTTGGAAAATGATGAAATTTTCCAGAAAAAGTGACCTCTGCCAAATCTGGAAAACTTGCCAAATTTTCATTTTTTCTGACCCGCCGGGTTTGGAAAATGATGAAATTTTCCAGAAAAAGTGACCTCTGCCAAATCTGGAAAACTTGCCAAATTTTCATTTTTCTGACCCGCCGGGTTTGGAAAATGATGAAATTTTCCAGGAAAAGTGACCTCTGCCAAATCTGGAAAACTTGCCAAATTTTCATTTTTCTGACCCGCCGGGTTTGGAAAATGATGAAATTTTCCAGAAAAAGTGACCTCTGCCAAATCTGGAAATCTTGCCAAATTTTCATTTTTCTGACCCGCCGGGTTTGGAAAATGATGAAATTTTTCCAGAAAAAGTGACCTCTGCCAAATCTGGAAAATCT
>NW_026943941.1:0-7500 GCF_035594765.1 Anolis carolinensis
AGAAAGAAAGAAAGAAAGAAAGAAAGAAAGAAAGAAAGAAATGAAAGAAAGAAAGAAAGAAAGAAAGAGGAATGAAAGAAAGAGAAAGAAGGAAGGAAGGAAGGAAGGAATGATATTGGACTGTGCGGTTTTAATTATTATTATTATTATTATTATTATTATTATTATATAATATTGGTTTTAATAATTGGTTTCAGTGTTTGAGATGTTTAATGAAGAAGAAAGAAAGAAAGAAAGAAAGAAAGAAAGAAAGAAAGAAAGAAAGAAATGAAAGAAAGAGAAAGAAGGAAGGAAGGGAAGGAATGATATTGGACTGTGCGGTTTTAATTATTATTATTATTATTATTATTATTATTATTATATAATATTGGTTTTGATAATTGGTTTCAGTGTTTGAGATGTTTAATGAAAGAAAGAAAGAAAGAAAGAAAGAAAGAAAGAAAGAAAGAAGAAAGAAAAGAAAGAAAGAAAGAAAGAGAAGGAAGGAAGGAAGGAGGGAATGATATTGGACCGTGCGGTTTTAATAATAATAATAATTATTATTATTATTATTATTATTATTATTATTATTATTATTATATAATATTGGTTTTGATAATTGGTTTCAGTGTTTGAGATGTTTAATGAAAGAAAGAAAGAAAGAAAGAAAGAAAGAAAGAAAGAAAGAAAGAAAGAGGAATGAAAGAAAGAGAAGGAAGGAAGGAAGGAGGGAATGATATTGTGGTTTTAATAATAATAATATAATATAATATTGGTTTTGAGATGTTTTAATGAAAGGAAGGAAGGAAGGAAGGAAAGAAAGAAAGAAAGAGAAAGAAGGAAAGAGGGAATGATATTGGACTGTGTGGTTTTAATTTAATTATTATTATTATTATTATTATTATTATTATTATTATTATTATTATATAATATTGGTTTTAATAATTGGTTTCAGTGTTTGAGATGTTTTAATGAAAAGAAGGAAGGAAGGAAGAAAGAAAGAAATGAAAGAAAGAAAGAAATGAAAGAAAGAGAAGGAAGGAAGGAAGGGAAGGAATGATATTGGACCGTGCGGTTTTATTATTATTATTATTATTATTATTATTATTATTATTATTATTATTATTATTATATAATATTGGTTTTGATAATTGGTTTCAGTGTTTGAGATGTTTAATGAAAGAAAGAAAGAAAGAAAGAAAGAAAGAAAGAAAGAAAGAAAGAGGAATGAAAGAAAGAGAAAGAAGGAAGGAAGGAAGGAATGATATTGGACTGTGCGGTTTTAATTATTATTATTATTATTATTATTATTATTATTATTATATAATATTGGTTTTAATAATTGGTTTCAGTGTTTGAGATGTTTTAATGAAAAGAAGGAAGGAAGGAAGAAAGAAAGAAATGAAAGAAAGAAAGAAATGAAAGAAAGAGAAAGAAGGAAGGAAGGGAAGGAATGATATTGGACCGTGCGGTTTTAATTATTATTATTATTATTATTATTATTATTATTATTATTATTATATAATATTGGTTTTGATAATTGGTTTCAGTGTTTGAGATGTTTTAATGAAAAGAAGGAAGGAAGGAAGAAAGAAAGAAATGAAAGAAAGAAAGAAATGAAAGAAAGAGAAAGAAGGAAGGAAAGAAGGAATGATATTGGACCGTGCGGTTTTAATTATTATTATTATTATTATTATTATTATTATTATTATTATTATATAATATTGGTTTTGATAATTGGTTTCAGTGTTTGAGATGTTTAATGAAAGAAAGAAAGAAAGAAAGAAAGAAAGAAAGAAAGAAAGAGAAAGAAGGAAGGAAAGAAGGAATGATATTGGACCGTGCGGTTTTTATTATTATTATTATTATTATTATTATTATTATTATTATTATTATTATTATTATATAATATTGGTTTTGATAATTGGTTTCAGTGTTTGAGATGTTTAATGAAAGAAAGAAAGAAAGAAAGAAAGAAAGAAAGAAAGAAAGAAAGAAAGAAAGAAAGAGGAATGAAAGAAAGAGAAGGAAGGAAGGAAGGAGGGAATGATATTGTGGTTTTAATAATAATAATATAATATAATATTGGTTTTGAGATGTTTTAATGAAAGGAAGGAAGGAAGGAAGGAAAGAAAGAAAGAAAGAGAAAGAAGGAAGGAAGGGAAGGAATGATATTGGACCGTGCGGTTTTAATTATTATTATTATTATTATTATTATTATTATTATTATTATTATTATATAATATTGGTTTTGATAATTGGTTTCAGTGTTTGAGATGTTTAATGAAAGAAATAAAGAAAGAAAGAAAGAAAGAAAGAAAGAAAGAAAGAAAGAAAGAAAGAAAGAAAGAGAAAGAAGGAAGGAAAGAAGGAATGATATTGGACCGTGCGGTTTTTATTATTATTATTATTATTATTATTATTATTATTATTATTATTATTATTATTATATAATATTGGTTTTGATAATTGGTTTCAGTGTTTGAGATGTTTAATGAAAGAAAGAAAGAAAGAAAGAAAGAAAGAAAGAAAGAAAGAAAGAAAGAAAGAGGAATGAAAGAAAGAGAAGGAAGGAAGGAAGGAGGGAATGATATTGTGGTTTTAATAATAATAATATAATATAATATTGGTTTTGAGATGTTTTAATGAAAGGAAGGAAGGAAGGAAGGAAAGAAAGAAAGAAAGAGAAAGAAGGAAGGAAGGGAAGGAATGATATTGGACCGTGCGGTTTTAATTATTATTATTATTATTATTATTATTATTATTATTATTATTATTATTATATAATATTGGTTTTGATAATTGGTTTCAGTGTTTGAGATGTTTAATGAAAGAAAGAAAGAAAGAAAGAAAGAAAGAAAGAAAGAAAGAGAAAGAAGGAAGGAAAGAAGGAATGATATTGGACCGTGCGGTTTTTATTATTATTATTATTATTATTATTATTATTATTATTATTATTATATAATATTGGTTTTGATAATTGGTTTCAGTGTTTGAGATGTTTAATGAAAGAAAGAAAGAAAGAAAGAAAGAAAGAAAGAAAGAAAGAAAGAAAGAAAGAGGAATGAAAGAAAGAGAAGGAAGGAAGGAAGGAGGGAATGATATTGTGGTTTTAATAATAATAATATAATATAATATTGGTTTTGAGATGTTTTAATGAAAGGAAGGAAGGAAGGAAGGAAAGAAAGAAAGAAAGAGAAAGAAGGAAAGAGGGAATGATATTGGACTGTGTGGTTTTAATTTAATTATTATTATTATTATTATTATTATTATTATTATTATTATATAATATTGGTTTTAATAATTGGTTTCAGTGTTTGAGATGTTTTAATGAAAAGAAGGAAGGAAGGAAGAAAGAAAGAAATGAAAGAAAGAAAGAAATGAAAGAAAGAGAAGGAAGGAAGGAAGGGAAGGAATGATATTGGACCGTGCGGTTTTATTATTATTATTATTATTATTATTATTATTATTATTATTATTATTATTATATAATATTGGTTTTGATAATTGGTTTCAGTGTTTGAGATGTTTAATGAAAGAAAGAAAGAAAGAAAGAAAGAAAGAAAGAAAGAAAGAGGAATGAAAGAAAGAGAAAGAAGGAAGGAAGGAAGGAATGATATTGGACTGTGCGGTTTTAATTATTATTATTATTATTATTATTATTATTATTATATAATATTGGTTTTAATAATTGGTTTCAGTGTTTGAGATGTTTTAATGAAAAGAAGGAAGGAAGGAAGAAAGAAAGAAATGAAAGAAAGAAAGAAATGAAAGAAAGAGAAAGAAGGAAGGAAGGGAAGGAATGATATTGGACCGTGCGGTTTTAATTATTATTATTATTATTATTATTATTATTATTATTATTATTATATAATATTGGTTTTGATAATTGGTTTCAGTGTTTGAGATGTTTAATGAAAGAAAGAAAGAAAGAAAGAAAGAAAGAAAGAAAGAAAGAAAGAAAGAAAGAAAGAGAAAGAAGGAAGGAAAGAAGGAATGATATTGGACCGTGCGGTTTTTATTATTATTATTATTATTATTATTATTATTATTATTATTATTATTATTATTATATAATATTGGTTTTGATAATTGGTTTCAGTGTTTGAGATGTTTAATGAAAGAAAGAAAGAAAGAAAGAAAGAAAGAAAGAAAGAAAGAAAGAAAGAAATGAAAGAAAGAAATGAAAGAAGGAAGGAAGGAAGGAAGGAGGGAATGATATTGGACTGTGCGGTTTTAATTATATTATTATTATTATATAATATTGGTTTTAATAATTGGTTTCAGTGTTTGAGATTCTTTAATGAAGGAAAGAAAGAAAGAAAAAATGAAAGAAAGAGAAAGAAGGAAGGAGGGAATGATATTGGACTGTGTGGTTTTAATAATAATAATAATAATAATAATAATAATAATAATAATAATAATGGTTTTAATAATTGTTTTCAGTGTCAGATATTTAATGAAGGAAATAAATAATTATAATTATAATTATATAATATTGGTTTTAATAATTGGCTTCAGTGTTTGAGATGTTTTAAAGAAAGGAAGGAAGGAAGGAAGGAAGGAAAGAAAGAAAGAGAAAGAAGGAAAGAGGGAATGATATTGGACTGTGTGGTTTTAATTATTATTATTATTAATATTATTATTATATAATATTGTTTTTAACAATTGGTTTCAGTGTTTGAGATGTTTTAATGAAGAAAGGAAAGAAAGAAAGAAAGAAAGAAAGAAAGAAAGAAAGAAGGAAAGAAAGAAGGAAAGAAAGAAAGAAAGAAAGAAAATGAAGGAAAGAAGGAAGGAAAGAGGGTGGGAAAAGGAAAGAAAGAAAGAAAGAAGAGGAAGAAAGAAAGAAAGAAAGAGAGTCGAAGAAGGAAAGAAAGAAGAAAGAAAGGAATGAAAGAAAGAGAAAAAAGGAAGGAGGGAATGATATTGAATTGTGTGGTTTTAATAATTGGTTTCAATATTTGAGATGTTTTAATGAATGAAAGAAAAAGAGAGGAAGGAAGGAAAGAAAGAGAAGGAAAGAGCGTGGGAAAAAGAAAAAAGAAAGAAAGAAAGGGGAAAAGGAAGAAGAGGAAGAAAGGCAGGAAATAAAGAGAGTCGAAGAAGAAAAGAAAGAAAGAAGGAAGGAAAAAATAGAAGGAGCAAAGAAAGAGGGAAGGAGAAGGAGAAGGAAAGAAAGAGAAAGGAAAGAAAGAGCTAGAGAAGAAAGGAAGGAAAGAAAGAAAGAGAAGAAAGGAGGGAAGGATGGGAGGAAAGAAAAAAAATAGAAAGATGAAAGAAAAAGGGAAGGAGAAGGAAAGAAAGAAAGAAAGAAAGAGAAAGAAAGAAAGAAAGAAAGAAAGAAAGAAAGAAAGAAAGAAAAGAGGAGGAAATAGGGAAGGAGAAGGAAAGAAAGAGAGAGAAGGATGGAAGAAAAGAAAGACAGAAAGACAGAAAGAAAGAAAGAAAGAAAGAAAGAAAGAAAGAAAGAAAGAAAGAAAGAAAGAAAGAAAGAGAGGGAAGGAGGGAAGGAAGGAAGGAAAGAGAGTGAAAGAAAGAAAGAAAGAAAGAAAGAAAGAAAGAAAGAAAGAAAGAAAGAAAGAAAGAAAGAATCGGGTTCGTTTCTGAAACCGCTTCCACAAACCCGCTTTAAGGGGAAACCCGAATCCCTGCCATAGATGTGGGCGAAACGTCAGGAGAGAATGCTGCTGGAACATGGCCAGGCAGCCCGGAAAACTCACAGCAACCCAATAATAAATGTAATATTTGTGTGCAATTATTTTTGGGATACAGAGATGCCTGGGTAATATAGACCGAAAATAATAATAATAATAATAATAATAATAATAATAATAATAATAATAATAATCCAATACAACAACAATACAGAGATGCCTGGGTGATATAGACCGAAAATAATAATAATAATAATAATAATAATAATAATAATAATAATAATAATAATAATCCAATACAACAACAATACAGAGATGCCTGGGTAATATAGACCGATAATAATAATAATAATAATAATAATAATAATAATAATAATAGTGATCCAATACAACAACAATACAGAGATGCCTGGGTGATATAGACCGAATATTATAATAATAATAATAATAATAATAATAATAATAATAATAATAATAATAATAATAATAAATCCAGCATATCTATCTTGTTTGCTGTGTCATACAATAATAATAATAATAATAATAATAATTGTGATCCAATACAACAGGTAGCAGAGTGTCTGCTGTGGACTCATCTTGTTGTGTTTGTTATTATTATTATTATTATTATTATTATTATTATTATTATTATTATTGTATGATCCAGCATATCTATTCTGTTTGCTGTGTCATACAATAAAATAATAATAATAATAATAA
The DNA here is from genome assembly GCF_035594765.1 of Anolis carolinensis. Lineage (NCBI taxonomy): Eukaryota > Metazoa > Chordata > Lepidosauria > Squamata > Anolidae > Anolis > Anolis carolinensis. The sequence goes on from NW_026943941.1 coordinate 6,357, forward strand.
TAATAATGAAATCCAGCATATCTATCTTGTTTGCTGTGTCATACAATAAAATAATAATAATAATAATAATAATAATAATTGTATGATCCAGCATATCTATTCTGTTTGCTGTGTCATACAATAATAATAATAATAATAATAATAATAATAATAATAATAATAATAATAATGCTTTTGCGACTTCAATATTATGAACCTATTGACATTGTTATTTTTCTGATTTTGCTGCCAAATCCGATCCAGATTCGGAAGCTTCGGGTTGAGGTTTTAAAGCGAATTAAAGCGAGGTTTTAAAGCGAATTCAAGTCGGGATTTTTGGGAGATTCTGACCGAGCCTTTCTTGTCATTAATACTAATGGATAACAGCGATTTCGGGGGAAACAAGGAGGAGATTTTCACCTTAATTCGGATTATAAAAACCCGGTTTAAGAAATATAATCCTATTCTGAACTACTCTCACCCTTTGCCTTTTTCTGAGTCTTTCTTTCCCGCTTTAAATTTTAATAAAGGGGTATTTTCCATTCACAAACCTGCTCTTAATATTTAAAATATTTTATTATTATTATTATTATTATTATTATTATTATTATTATTATTAATCTCTTTTTATTTTTAATACATTTTTGGAGGTAGGAAACATCATGATTAATAATAATAATAATATTTTTCTCTTTTTATTTTTAATACATTTTTGGAGGTAGGAAACATCATGATTAATAATAATAATAATATTTTTCTCTTTTTATTTTTAATACATTTTTGGAGGTAGGAAACATCATGATTAATAATAATAATAATAATGTTCTCTTTTTATTTTTAATACATTTTTGGAGGTAGGAAACATCATGATTAATAATAATAATAATAATAATAATAATAATAATAATGTTCTCTTTTTATTTTTAATACATTTTTGGAGGTAGGAAACATCATTAATAATAATAATAATAATAATAATAATAATAATAATAATGTTCTTTTTATTTTTAAGGTAGGAAACATCATGATTAATAATAATAATAATAATAATAATAATGTTCTATTTTTATTTTTAATACATTTTTGAGAAAACACTCAAAAAAGAAAAATATATATGCCACAAACAGTCCTTCCAATACTATATTAATTTTATATTAATAATATT
>NW_026943941.1:12500-22500 GCF_035594765.1 Anolis carolinensis
TAGGTAGATAGATAGATAGATAGATAGTAGGATAGTCTGGTGAGTGGATAAATTGACAGGTAGATAGGATACATAGATTAGATAGATAGAATGGAAGATAGATAGATAGATAGATAGATAGATAGATAGATAGATAGATAGATAGACAGAGAGATAGACAGAGAGATAGACAGATAGATAGGATAAATGGAAGGATTGATAGGCAGACAGATGACAGATAGGTAGATAGATAGATAGATAGATAGATAGATAGATAGATAGATAGATAGTTAGATAGATAGTAGGATAGTCTGGTGAGTGGATAAATTGACAGGTAGATAGGATACATAGATTAGATAGATAGAAAGGAAGATAGATAGATAGATAGATAGATAGATAGATAGATAGATAGATAGACAGAGAGATAGACAGATAGATAGGATAAATGGATGGATTGATAGGCAGACAGATGACTGACTAGGTAGATAGATAGATAGATAGATAGATAGATAGATAGATAGATAGATAGATAGATAGATAGATAGACAGAGAGATAGATAGTAGGATAGTCTGGTGAGTGGATAAATTGACAGGTAGATAGGATACATAGATTAGATAGATAGATAGAAAGGAAGATAGATAGATAGATAGATAGATAGATAGATAGATAGATAGATAGATAGACAGACAGAGAGATAGACAGAGAGATAGACAGATAGATAGGATAAATGGAAGGATTGATAGGCAGACAGATGACAGATAGGTAGGTAGATAGATAGATAGATAGATAGTAGGATAGTCTGGTGAGTGGATAAATTGACAGGTAGATAGGATACATAGATTAGATAGATAGAAAGGAAGATAGATAGATAGATAGATAGATAGATAGATAGATAGATAGATAGATATATAGATAGATGATAGATAGATAGACAGAGAGATAGACAGATAGATAGGATAAATGGATGGATTGATAGGCAGACAGATGACTGACTAGGTAGATAGATAGATAGATAGATAGATAGATAGATAGATAGATAGATAGATAGACAGAGAGATAGATAGTAGGATAGTCTGGTGAGTGGATAAATTGACAGGTAGATAGGATACATAGATTAGATAGATAGAAAGGAAGATAGATAGATAGATAGATAGATAGATAGATAGATAGATAGATAGATAGATAGATAGATAGATAGATAGACAGACAAGCCAAATGTAAGATAGCAGGATAGACTGGGTAAATAGATAGATGATAGATGGATGAAGAGAGGGAACGGATAGATAGAAACAGGGGCATGAAGGCCATTCCCGGACTGAGTTTGAGGCTGAGAGAGTGTGGCTCACAAACCCAGAGCTGCCTGTCTTTGGGCACCCTAATGATTACAACAACAACAACAACAACAACAACAAAGCATTGAAGAGCATGAATGAAGGAGGGAGAGAAGGAGGAGAAGAGGAAGGAAGGGAAGGGAACAGGTTGTGAAATCTGCCTTGAGTCCCTTGGGGAGAAAAGTGGGATGTGAATAAAGCTATTATTATTATTATTATTATTATTATTATTATTATTATTATTATTATTATTATTATTATTATGACCTTTGGCCTGGCCCTTTAGCCTCAAGCCTACGTGGCAGGGTTGGTGTGAGGATAAAAGAAACATTGGAACTTATTGGAAGTGCAAAAAATGAAATGGATAAATACTAATAATATTAATATCAAACCATTAGGAGAAGTGGGGTAATGAATAAATGTATTATATATATATATACACACACACACACACACACACATATATATATATATATACACATATACACACATACACACACACACACCTACATATATTATATATATACTAGCTGTGCCCGGCCACGCGTTGCTGTGGCGAAGTCTGGGGGTTGGTGCTCATCTCCATTTCTAAGCCGAAGAGCCGGCGTTGTCCATAGACTCCTCCAAGGTCATGTGGGATGACTACATGGAGCGGCGTTACCTTCCCGCCGGAGCAGTACCTATTGATGCACTCACATTTGCATGTTTTCGAACTTCTGGGTTGGCAGAAGCTGGGGCTAACAGTGGGGGCTCTCTCCGCTCCCCCAATTCAAACCTGTGGCCTTTCGGTCCAGAAGTTCAGCAGCTCAGCGCTTTAACACGCTGCGCCATCAGGGGATATTATTTCCTAAAGGTTGTGAATATACAATATTTCTGATTGGTTTTTTTTGTTTGTTGGAGGCAAGTATGAATGCTGCAATTAGGCAAAATGATTAGGATGTAATGGCCTTGCAGCTTTAAAGCCTGGCTGTTTCCTCCCTGAGTGAATTTTTTGTTGGGAGGTGTTAGCTGGCCCTGATTGTTTCCTGTCTGGAATTACCTTGTTTTCAGAGTGATGTTGTTTGCGATATTTTATGTGTTTCTACTGTCTGTGGCCCTGAGAAAACAGGATTTGCCAGACTTTGATGATGGGAATACTTTGTTGGGAGGTGTTAGCTGGTCCTGATTGTTTCCTGTCTGGAATTACCTTGTTTTCAGAGTGGTGTTGTTTGCGATATTTTATGTGCTTCTACTGTCTGTGGCCCTGAGAAAACAGAGGATTGGCCAGACTTTGATGATGGGAATCCTTTGTTGGGAGGTGTTAGCTGGCCCTGATTGTTTCCTGTCTGGAATTCCCTTGTTTTCAGAGTGATGTTGTTTGCGATATTTTATGTGCTTCTACTGTCTGTGGCCCTGAGAAAACAGAGGATTTTCCAGACTTTGATGATGGGAATGCTTTGTTGGGAGGTGTTAGCTGGCCCTGATTGTTTCCTGTCTGGAATTCCCTTGTTTTCAGAGTGGTGTTGTTTGCGATATTTTATGTGCTTCTACTGTCTGTGGCCCTGAGAAAACAGAGGATTTTCCAGACTTTGATGATGGGAATGCTTTGTTGGGAGATGTTAGCTGGCCCTGATTGTTTCCTGTCTGGAATTCCCTTGTTTTCAGAGTGGTGTTGTTTGCGATATTTTATGTGCTTCTACTGTCTGTGGCCCTGAGAAAACAGAGGATTTTCCAGACTTTGATGATGGGAATACTTTGTTGGGAGATGTTAGCTGGCCCTGATTGTTTCCTGTCTGGAATTCCCTTGTTTTCAGAGTGGTGTTGTTTGCGATATTTTATGTGCTTCTACTGTCTGTGGCCCTGAGAAAACAGAGGATTTTCCAGACTTTGATGATGGGAATGCTTTGTTGGGAGGTGTTAGCTGGCCCTGATTGTTTCCTGTCTGGAATTCCCGTGTTTTCAGAGTGGTGTTGTTTGCGATATTTTATGTGCTTCTACTGTCTGTGGCCCTGAGAAAACAGAGGATTTTCCAGACTTTGATGATGGGAATACTTTGTTGGGAGGTGTTAGCTGGCCCTGATTGTTTCCTGTCTGGAATTCCCTTGTTTTCAGAGTGGTGTTGTTTGCGATATTTTATGTGCTTCTACTGTCTGTGGCCCTGAGAAAACAGAGGATTTTCCAGACTTTGATGATGGGAATACTTTGTTGGGAGGTGTTAGCTGGCCCTGATTGTTTCCTGTCTGGAATTCCCTTGTTTTCAGAGTGGTGTTGTTTGCGATATTTTATGTGCTTCTACTGTCTGTGGCCCTGAGAAAACAGAGGATTTTCCAGACTTTGATGATGGGAATACTTTGTTGGGAGGTGTTAGCTGGCCCTGATTGTTTCCTGTCTGGAATTCCCTTGTTTTCAGAGTGGTGTTGTTTGCGATATTTTATGTGCTTCTACTGTCTGTGGCCCTGAGAAAACAGAGGATTTTCCAGACTTTGATGATGGGAATACTTTGTTGGGAGGTGTTAGCTGGCCCTGATTGTTTCCTGTGTGGAATTCCCCTGTTTATTTACTGCCCTGGTTTTAGAGATGATATTGTTCTGCATTATTCTATCCCAGTAATTATTTCATATTAAAGTAGAATCTCACTTATCCAACATTCACTTATACAATGTTCTGGATTATCCAACGCAGTCTGCCTTTTCATAATCAATGCTTTTGTAGTCAGTGTTTTAAATTCATTGTGATATTTTAGTGGTAAATTTGTAAATACAGTACAGTAGAGTCGCACTTATCCAACATAAACGGGCTGGCAGAATATTGGATAAGCGAATATGTTGGATAATGAGGAATTAAGGATAACCCTATTAAACATCAAATTAAGTTATGATTTTACAAATTAAGCACCAAAACATCATGTTAGACAACAAATTTGTCAGAAAAAGTAGTTCAATACGCAGTAATGCTATATAGTAATTACTGTATTTACGAATTTAGCACCAAAATATCACGATATATTGAAAGCATTGACTACAAAAATGCGTTGGATAATCCAGAAGCTTGGATAAGCGAGGCTTGGATAAGTGAGACTCTACTGTATATGAATTAATAATATGATATTTCAATATGACAGTATGATATGATATAAAATTATGAATGCAATGCATTGTTACTAACATATTGCTGCTATTATTAATATATACATATATAATACAATATTACTGTAATATATATATTATGATTATATTATTATATTATTTCATTAATATATTATTATTAATATAGTATTTTTATGTATATTATATATTATTATTATAGTATAGATTGTATAGATTATATTATTATATGATTAATATATTATTAATCATATAATAATATGATATTATATTAATATACTTATTAATAATAATAATAATAATAATCCACCCCAATCTTTGTCTCCTGTTTTTCCTGCCAGCTTTTTCCCCTCCTGTATTTATTTCATTAATATATTATTATTAATATAGTATTATTTTATGTATTATTATATAATATTATTATAGTATAGATTGTATAGATTATATTATTATATGATTAATATATTATTAATCATATAATAATAATATGATATTATATTAATATACTTATTAATAATAATAATAATAATCCACCCCAATCTTTGTCTCCTGTTTTTCCTGCCAGCTTTTCCCCCTCCTGTATTTATTTCATTAATATATTATTATTAATATAGTATTATTTTATGTATATTATATAATATTATTATAGTATAGATTGTATAGATTATATTATTATATGATTAATATATTATTAATCATATAATAATAATATGATATTATATTAATATACTTATTAATAATAATAATAATAATAATCCACCCCAATCTTTGTCTCCTGTTTTTCCTGCCAGCTTTTTCCCCTCCTGTATTTATTTCATTAATATATTATTATTAATATAGTATTATTTTATGTATATTATATAATATTATTATAGTATAGATTGTATAGATTATATTATTATATGATTAATATATTATTAATCATATAATAATAATATGATATTATATTAATATACTTATTAATAATAATAATAATAATAATAATAATAATAATAATAATAATCCACCCCAATCTTTGACTCCTGTTTTTCCTGCCAGCTTTTTCCCCTCCTGTCCATATGCAAAGCGTTGCCTTGGTTATAGATCATTGATCGGCCCGTCATTTGTAAAATGAAGGAGGGATAGTATTGATCCAGAGAGAAAGAAAGAGAGAAAGAAAGAAAGAAAAAAAGGAGAGCAAGAGGGGAGGGAGGGGGGGAGGTCAGTGGGAACAGCCGGTTTCCCACCGATTCAGCAACAGGGGGAGGGGAGGCCCGAGGAGGAAGGGCAGCATTCAGAAGCACGCTCTCCTGACGTTTCGCCCGCACCTATGGTTGTGATGCATATGTTGTGTTTCATTCTGAATGTCTGCCTGTGTTTGTTTCTATACTGGAATTCCTGTCTGGAATTCCCTTGTTTTCAGAGTGATGTTGTTTGCGATATTTTACGTGCTTCTAATGTCTGTGGCCCTAAGAAAACAGGATTTGCCAGGCTTTGATGATGGGAATACTTTGTTGGGAGGTGTTACCCCTTGGGGAGAGATGAAAGGAATATCAATTATTATTATTATTATTATTATTATTATTATTATTATTATTATTATTATGACACAGCAAACAAGATAGATATGCTGGATTTCGTATCCAGTAAAGTATTATTATTATTATTATTATTGTGACACAGCAAACAAGATAGATATGCTGGATTTCGTATCCAGTATAATAATAAAGTATTATTATTATTATTATTATTATTATTATTATTATTATTATTATTATTGTGGCACAGCAAACAAGATAGATATGCTGGATTTCGTATCCAGTATAATAATAAAGTATTATTATTATTATTATTATTATTATTATTATTATTATTATTATTATTATTATTATTATTATTGTGGCACAGCAAACAAGATAGATATGCTGGATTTCGTATGCAGTATAATAATAAAGTATTATTATTATTATTATTATTATTATTATTATTATTATTATTATTATTATTATTATCATGACACAGCAAACAAGATAGATATGCTGGATTTCGTATCACAAAATCACAAGTTGAACACTTCCCAAGTGTCTAGGACTGTATTATTATTATTATTATTATTATTATTATTATTATTATTATTATTATTTTATTATGACACAGCAAACAAGATAGATATGCTGGATTTCGTATCCAGTAAAGTATTATTATTATTATTATTATTATTATTATTATTATTATTATTATTATTATTATTATTATTATGACACAGCAAACAAGATAGATATGCTGGATTTCGTATCCAGTATAATAATAAAGTATTATTATTATTATTATTATTATTATTATTATTATTATTATTATTATTATTATTATTGTGACACAGCAAACAAGATAGATATGCTGGATTTCGTATCCAGTATAATAATAAAGTATTATTATTATTATTATTATTATTATTATTATTATTATTATTATTATTATTATTGAGGGAAGGGAAGGAAGGAGAGAGAAAAGAAATGAAAAGAAAGAAGGAAGGAAAGGAAAAAACGAAAGTAGGAAGGAAAGGAAGGAAGAAGGAAAGAAAAGGAAGGAGAGAAAAGGAATGTAAGGGAGGAAGGGAAGAAGGGAAGAAGGAAGGAAGGAGTAAAGGAAAGAAAAGAAGGAGGAAAGGAAGGAAAGGAAAGAAGGGAAGAAAGAAGGAAGGAAAGGAAGGAAGAAAAGGAAGGAAAGAAGGGAAGAAGGAGGGAAGGAAGGAAAGGAAAAGAAAAAGGAAGGAGAGAGAAAAGGAATGAAAGGGAAGAAGGGAAGAAGGGAAAGAAAGAAGGAGAAAAGGAAGGAAAGTAAAGGAAAAAAGAAAGAAGGAAAGGAAGAAGGAAAGAAAAGGAAGGAAAGGAAAGGAAGGAGAGAGAAAAGAAATGAAAGAAGGGAAGAAGGAGACAAGGAAGGAAGGAAAGGAAAAGGAAGGAGGGAGGAAAGAAAAGAAAAGGTAGAAAAAGAAAGGAAAGGAGGGAGAGAGAGAGGCAAGGAAGGAAGGAAGGAACGAAGGAACGGTAGGAAAGGAAAGAAAGAAGAGAGAAAAGGAATGAAAGGGAAGAAGGGAAGAAGGAAGGAAGGAAGGAAGGGGAAAAAAGGAAAGAAAAGGAAAGGAAAGAAGGAGGAGAAGGAAAGGAAAGGGAAAAAGAAAGAAGGAAGGAGGTAAGGAAGGACGGAAAGGAAAGGTAGGAAAGAAAGCAAGGAGGAAAGAAAAGGAAGGAAGGGAAAGGAAAAAAGAAAGAAGGAAAGTAGGAAGGAAAGAAAAGGAAGGAGAGGGAAAAGGAATGAAAAGGAAGAAGAAAGGAATGAAAAGAAAGAAGGAAGGGAACGGGAAGGTAGGAAGAAGGGAATTGAGGAGAGGGGAAAAGAAAGGAATGAAAGGAAAGAAAGAAGGGAATGGAAAGGTGGGAAGGAGGGAAAGAAAGGAAAGAAGGAAGGAAAGGAAAAGGAAGGGAAGAAGGAAGAAGGAAAGGAAGAAGAGAGGAAAGGAATGAAAGGAAGGAAAGGAAAAGGAAGGAAAGAAGGAAGAAGGAAAGGAAGAAGAGAGGAAAGGAATGAAAGGAAGGAAAGAAGGGAATGGAAAGGTGGGAAGGAGGGAAGGAAAGGAAAGAAGGAAGGAAAGGAAAAGGAAGGGAAGAAGGAAGAAGGAAAGGAAGAAGAGAGGAAAGGAATGAAAGGAAGGAAAGAAGGGAATGGAAAGGTGGGAAGGAGAGAAGGAAAGGAAAGAAGGAAGGAAAGGAAAAGGAAGGGAAGAAGGAAGAAGGAAAGGAAGAAGAGAGGAAAGGAATGAAAGGAAGGAAAGAAGGGAATGGAAAGGTGGGAAGGAGGGAAGGAAAGGAAAGAAGGAAGGAAAGGAAAAGGAAGGGAAGAAGGAAGAAGGAAAGGAAGAAGAGAGGAAAGGAATGAAAGGAAGGAAGGAATGAAAGGAAGGAAGGAAGGAAGGAAGGAAGGAAGGAAGGAAGGAAGGAAGGGGTGCTCCACCTCCTCCTTATTCTTTTCCTCCTTTGGAAACCTGTCTCCTTCCACCCCTTTATCGCGCGTCTGTTCCCAATTCAGGAGCAACGTGTGAACCCGAGAAAAGTCGGGTTTTCAAGCCAGCGGGGAAAGAAAGGAGAAAACCAGTGTTTGTCTCCTTCTTCCTGCTTCAAAACCCAGCAAAGGTCTGGTGATTAATGCCTTTATTGCGCCAATTAAGAGATTAATCCTTTGGCTGGGAAGGGAAGAAAGAAAGAAAGAAAGAAAGAAAGAAAGAAAGAAAGAAAGAAAGAAAGAAAGAAAGAAAGAAAGAAAGAAAGAAAGAAAGAGAGACAATGGTCCTGTTTTCTCAGCTTTGGGAAAGAGAGAAAGAGAGGAAGGATCCAGAGGATAGAAAGATAGATAAATAAATAGATAGATAAATAGATAAATAGACAGATAAATAGATAGATAGATAAATAGATAGATGATAGAGAGATTACTTTGACTAAAATGATAGCCATAACATAGGAAACCTATATGAAGAATGCACAGAAGGATGAATAAATATATAGATGGTGACATGTGAAACTGATATGAAGAATGGATAGTAAATAAAGAACAGGCAGGAAACAATCAGGGCCAGCTAACACCTCCCAACAAAGGATCCCCTAGCTAACACCCAGACAGGAAACAATCAGGGCCAGCTAACACCTCCCAACAAAGGATCCCCTAGCTAACACCCAGACAGGAAACAATCAGGGCCAGCTAACACATCCCAACAAAGGATTTCCCCTCTAGGAAGGGTTCCCTAGATGGACAGGAAAAAATCAGGGCCAGCTAACACCTCCCAACAAAGGATTCCCCCTCTAGGAAGGGTTCCCTAGATAGACAGGAAAAAATCAGGGCCAGCTAACACCTCCCAACAAAGGATTCCCTAGATAACACCCAGATAGGAAACAATCAGGGCCAGCTAACACCTCCCAACAAAGGATTCCCTAGATAACACCCAGATAGGAAACAATCAGGGCCAGCTAACACATCCCAACAAAGGATTCCCTCCAGGAAGGATTCCCTAGATAGACAGGAAACAATCAGGGCCAGCTAATACCTCCCAACAAAGGATTCCCCCCAGGAAGGGCTCCCTAGATAGACAGGAAACAATCAGGGCCAGCTAACACCTCCCAACAAAGGATTCCCCCTCTAGGAAGGGTTCCCTAGATAGACAGGAAACAATCAGGGCCAGCTAACACCTCCCAACAAAGGATTCCCCCCAGGAAGGATTTCCCTAGGTAACACCCAGACAGGAAACAATCAGGGCCAGCTAAACACAAATAATAATAATAATAATAATAATAATAATAATAATAATAAAACTTTATTTATACCCCAGGCAGGAAGCAGCCAGGCTTTGAAGCTGCAAAGGCTATTCAATGCTAATCAAGGGGATTCATTGCAACATTCACACTTGCCTAGTTTCCAACAGACCTCACAACCCCTGTTGTAGATGTGGGCGAAATGTCAGGAGAGAATGCTTCCGGAACAAGGACTCACCCCAACCCAATGGATAGAAAGTTAAATAAATAGGGAAATGGATAGAATAAATAGGTAGATAAATACTAAAATTATAGTGAAGCTTATAG
>NW_026943941.1:25000-34104 GCF_035594765.1 Anolis carolinensis
GGTGTTAAAATGGTCATCATCATCCCATGGAAGATACAACCGATGAATGGATAGCTATCTAGAAACAGAAACCCTCTTAGATGTCTCCAACCTTGGGTTTTGTAGGCCCTCTTGGGTCAAGAAGGTGAGGACGAGGCTTCCTTCCTGCTATTTCTAACCCTAGTTAGATATCTCTAACCCTCTTTGATGTCCTCCACCACTAGTTGTGAACCTTCCTTGGGGTTTCAGAGGTCCTCCAAGTGGGTCCAGAGCAGGGAATGAAGATATGGAGGCCAGGTGAGTGTGGGACTTCCTTCCTATCCACTTCAACCCAGAAGGAGCTTCTCTAACCCTCTGAGATGCCTCCAGCCCTACTTACAACCCTTTCATTGGATTCTGGAGGTCCTCTTGGTGTGTCAAGAGATAGATATGGAGGCCAGGTGAGTGTGTGATTTCCTTCTGACCCCCTTCAACCAAGAAGGAGCCTCTCCAACCCTCTGAGATGCCTCCAGGAGGGAATGGAGGCCATGTGAGTGTGGGACTTCCTTCCTATCCTCTCCAACCATCTTAGATGCCTCCAAGAAGCTTTCCTCTCATGTCAAGAGAAGGGAACGGAGGCTAGGTGAGTGTGGGACTTCCTTCCTACCCTCTCCAACCAAGAAGGAGTCTCTCCAACCCTCTGAGATGTCTCCAGCCCTACTTGTAACCCTTTCACTGGATTGTGGAGGTCCGCTTCATGTGTCAAGAGATAGATATGGAGGCCAGGCGAGTGTAGGACTTCCTTCCTACCCTCTCCAAGCCTCCGAGATGCCTCCAGGAGGTTCTCCTCTCATGTCCAGAGGGGGGAATGGAAGCCAGGCGAGTGTGGGACTTCTTTCCTACCCTCTCCATCCCTCTGAGATGCTTCCAGGACGTTCACCTCTCGTCAAGATAAGGGAATAGAGACCTGGCGAGTGTGGGACTTCCTTCCTACCATCCTCAACTCTCTGAGATGCCTCCAGCCCTACTTGCAACCCTTTCATTGGATTCTGGAGGTCCTCTTGATGTGTCAAGAGATAGATATGGAGGCCAGGCGAGTGTGGGACTTCCTTCCTACCCTCTCCAACCCTCTGAGATGCCTCCAGCCCTACTTGCAACCCTTTCATTGGATTTTGGAGGTCCTCTTGATGTGTCAAGAGGAAGATATGGAGGCCAGGTGAGTGTGGGACTTCCTTCCTACCCTCTCCAACTGAGAAGGAGTCTCTCTAACCCTTTGAGATGCCTCCAGCCCTACTTGCAACCCTTGCATTGGATTCTGGAGGTCCTCTTGATGTGTCAAGAGGAAGATATGGAGGCCAGGCGAGCGTGGGACTTCCTTCCTACCCTCTCCAACCCTCTGAGATGCCTCCAGGAGGCTCTACTCTCGTCAAGTGATAGATATGGAGGCCAGGCGAGTGTGGGACTTCCTTCCTACCCTTTCCAACCCTCTGAGATGCCTCCAGGAGGTTCTCCTCTCGTCAAGAGAAGGGAATAGAGACCAGGCGAGTGTGGGACTTTCTTCCTATCCTCTCCAACCCTCTGAGATGCCTCCAGCCCTACTTGCCACCCTTTCATTGGATTCTTGATGTGTCAAGAGATAGATATGGAGGCCAGGCGAGTGTGGGACTTCCTTCCTACCCTCTCCAACCCTCTGAGATGCCTTCAGCCCTGGTTGCAACCCTTTCCTTGGATTGTGGAGGTTCTCCTCTTGTCAAGAGAAGGGAATAGAGACCAGGCGAGCATGGGATTTCCTTCCAACCCCCTGAGATGCCTCCAGGAAGTTCTTCTCTCATGTTAGATGGGGGAATGGAGGCTAGGCGAGTGTGGGACTTCCATCCTACCCTCTCCAACCCTCTGAGATGCCTCCAGGAGGTTCTCCTCTTGTCAAGAGAAGAGAATAGAGACCAGGTGAGCGTGGGACTTCCTTCCTACGCTTTCCAACCCTCTGAGATGCCTCCAGGAGGCTCTACTCTTGTCAAGAGATAGATATGGAGGCCAGGTGAGTGTGGGACGTCCTTCCTACCCTCTCCAACCCCCTGAGATGCCTCCAGCCCTACTCGCAACCTTTTCATTGGATTCTGGAGGTCCTCTTGATGTGTCAAGAGATAGATATGGAGGCCAGGTGAGTGTCGGACTTCCTTCCCACCCTCTCCAACCTCCTGAGATGCCTCCAGGAGGCTCTACTCTTGTCAAGAGATAGATATGGAGATCAGGCGAGTGTGGGACTTCCTTCCTACCCTCTCCAACCCTCTGAGATGGCTTCAGCCCTGGATGCAATCCTTTCCTTGGATTGTGGAGGTCCTTCTCGCATGTCAAGAGAGATATGGAGACCAGGCGAGCGTGGGACTTCCTTCCTACCCTCTCCAACCGAGAAGAAGTCTCTCCAACCCTCTGAGATGCCTCCAGCCCTACTTGCAACCCTTTCCTTGGATTGTGGAGGTCCTTCTCGCATGTCAAGAGAGATATGGAGACCAGGCGAGCGTGGGACTTCCTTCCTACCCTCTCCAACCGAGAAGGAGTCTCCCCAACCCTCTGAGATGCCTCCAGCCCTACTCGCAACCCTTTCATTGGATTCTGGAGGTCCTCTTGATGTGTCAAGAGATAGATATGGAGGCCAGGCGAGTGTGGGACTTCCTTCCTACCTTCTCCAACCCTCTGAGATGCCTCCAGCCGTACTCACAACCCTTTCATTGGATTCTGGAGGTCCTCTTGATGTGTCAAGAGATAGATATGGAGGCCAGGCGAGCGTGGGACTTCCTTCCTACCCTCTCCAACCGAGAAGGAGTCTCTCCAACCCTCCGAGATGCCTCCAGCCCTACTCACAACCCTTTCATTGGATTCTGGAGGTCGTCTTGATGTGCCAAGAGATAGATATGGAGGCCAGGCAAGTGTCGGACTTCCTTCCTACCCTCTCCAACCGAGAAGGAGTCTCTCCAACCCTCTGAGATGCCTCCAGCCCTACTCGCAACCCTTTCATTGGATTCTGGAGGTCCTCTTGATGTGTCAAGAGATAGATATGGAGGCCAGGCGAGCGTGGGACTTCCTTCCTACCCTCTCCAACTGAGAAGGAGTCTCTCCAACCCTCCGAGATGCCTCCAGCCCTACTCGCAACCCTTTCATTGGATTCTGGAGGTCGTCTTGATGTGCCAAGAGATAGATATGGAGGCCAGGCAAGTGTCGGACTTCCTTCCTACCCTCTCCAACCGAGAAGGAGTCTCTCCAACCCTCTGAGATGCCTCCAGCCCTACTCGCAACCCTTTCATTGGATTCTGGAGGTCGTCTTGATGTGCCAAGAGATAGATATGGAGGCCAGGCAAGTGTCGGACTTCCTTCCTACCCTCTCCAACCGAGAAGGAGTCTCTCCAACCCTCCGAGATGCCTCCAGCCCTACTCGCAACCCTTTCATTGGATTCTGGAGGTCGTCTTGATGTGTCAAGAGATAGATATGGAGGCCAGGCAAATGTCGGACTTCCTTCCTACCCTCTCCAACCGAGAAGGAGTCTCTCCAACCCTCTGAGATGCCTCCAGCCCTACTCGCAACCCTTTCATTGGATTCTGGAGGTCGTCTTGATGTGCCAAGAGATAGATATGGAGGCCAGGCAAGTGTCGGACTTCCTTCCTACCCTCTCCAACTGAGAAGGAGTCTCTCCAACCCTCCGAGATGCCTCCAGCCCTACTCGCAACCCTTTCATTGGATTCTGGAGGTCGTCTTGATGTGTCAAGAGATAGATATGGAGGCCAGGCAAATGTCGGACTTCCTTCCTACCCTCTCCAACCGAGAAGGAGTCTCTCCAACCCTCTGAGATGCCTCCAGCCCTACTCGCAACCCTTTCATTGGATTCTGGAGGTCGTCTTGATGTGCCAAGAGATAGATATGGAGGCCAGGCAAGTGTGGGACTTCCTTCCTACCTTCTCCAACCCCCTGAGATGCCTCCAGCCCTGCTGGCGGCCCTCCCCTCCCCGCCCCGCTCCCGGTGCCTACCTGCCAGGCGGAGGGCGGACATCCTCTGGAACTCGGGCTCCTGGAGCCACTTCCACATCCTGCGGAAGGTCTCCCGCCCGGACTTGAGCTTGCTCCAGGGCTTGGGGTTGCGGAGCAGGTCGGAGAGGGTGCCCTGGGAGCGGCAGAGGATGCGCTGGGCGAAGATGGCCTGGGGGATGCTGTAGCGCTTCAGCTCGGCCGTGATGCGCTGCGCCACCTCCTTGGTGTTGATCTCCTCGGCCTGCTGTCCGGGGGCGGAGGAGGTGGAGGCGGTGGCGGCCGCGGCCCGCGGGTCGTGGATGCCGTTGAGCGCGGGCAGGAGCCCCGAGGGGCCCTCGAAGGCGTGCGGGGGCGGGGGCGGCGGGGGCGGCGCGAAGAGCTTCTCGGAGGGGCCCAGGTGGGCGCCGTAGTGGCTGAGGCCCTGCTGCTGCTGCGGCTGCTGCTGGCCCCCGTGGTGGAGGGCGCCCAGGCCGTTGGGCAGCGGGGAGAGGGGCTGCCCCATGGGGCCGGGCATCTCCTTGGGGTAGTAGAGGTTCCCCATGGAGGAGAAGTTCCCGGCGTGGCGCTGGTGGTGGTGGTGCGGGGGGTGGTGGTGGTGGTGGTGCGGGTGGTGGTGGTGGTGGTGGTGGTGGAACTTCTCCAGCGGCGGCAGGTGCTGGAGCGGCGTGAGCGTGGTGTAGGTGCTCATCCCCGAGGGCGACTCGCAGGGCAGGCCCATCACCGGGTGCAGCTCCCCCCCGCGGAACTCGCCCCCGGAGCCCCCGCCCTCCATCAGCGAGGACAGGCTCGAGACCAGCGCCGCGCGGGACCGCGGGGGGGGCGCCAGCAGCTCCGGGCCCCCCCCGGACCCCCCGCCGGGCCCCCCGCCCCCGCCCCCGCCGCCCCCCAGCCCCTCCAGGTGCAGCTCCATCTCAGCCCCGAGGCATCCCGGCACGCACCCCACTCGCCTCCACGCCTCGCCCTCGCCCTCGCCCTCTCCGTCGCCTCCTCCGCTGCCTCTGAGCACAGCCGGGATGGGATCGGCCCCCCGTGATGTCACGGCCGCGCGGACACGCCCACTCCCACGGCCCGAAAGGGAAAGGAGGGAAAGGGGGGAGGGAGGGGGAGGGAGGGGTCACTGCCCGGGCTCTTTCCCCCTCCTTCTCTTCCTCCTTCCCTCTCTCCTTCTCCCTCACTCTCTCTTTCTCTACCTTTCCCCCCTCCCTCCCTCCCTCCCTCCCTCCCCCTGACACTTTCCCTTCCTCCTTCCCTCTCTCTTTCTCCCTCCTTCCTTTCCTCTTTCTCCTCTTTCTTCCTCCCTCTCTTCCTTCTCTTTCTCCCTCCCCCTCTCTCCCCTTCCTCCTTCCCTCTCTTTCTCCCTCCTTCCTTTCCTCTTTCCCCTCTTTCTTCCTCCTTCTCTTCCTTCTCTTTCTCCCTCCCCCTCTCTCCCCTTCCTCCTTCCCTCTCTCTTTTTCCTTCCTTCTTTTCCTCTCTCCTTCCCTCCCTCTCTTCCTTCTCTTTCTCCCTCCCTCTCTTCCTCCTTCCCTCTCTCTTTCTCCCTCCTTCTGGAGGACTCTCAGCCACCACGTGCCTTCCTTGAGCTGTCCTCCCAGCATAGCAATGGGGCCACTTGCACAGTCCTTATGTCAGGAGGAGGACGAGAGCTCTCTGGAGGACTCTCAGCTGCCACGTGTCTTCCTTGAGCTGTCCTTCCAGCATAACGATGGGGCCACTTATTCCGGGAGGAGGACAAGACATGGAGTAGCTGAGAGCGCTCTGGAGGACTCTCAGCCACCACATGTCTCCCTTGAGCTGTCCTCCCGGCATAACAATGGGGCCACTCACACAGTCCTTATGCTGGGAGGAGGACGAGACACAGAGTAGCTGAGAGCACTCTGGAGGACTCTCAGCCACTATGTGTCTTCCTTGAGCTGTCCTCCCGGTGTAAGGATGGGGCCACTTAACACAGTCCTTATTCCGTGTGGAGGATGAGACACGGAGTAGATGAAAGCACTCTGGAGGACTCTCAGCCACCACGTGTCTTCCTTGCGCTGTCCTCCCGGTGTAAGGATGGAGACACTCACACAGTCCTTATGCCGGGAGGAGGATGAGACACGGAGTAGCTGAGAGCACTCTGGAGGACTCTCAGCCGCCATGTGTCTTCCTTGAGCTGTCTTCCCGGCATAACAATGGGGCCACTCGCACACCTCTCGGGGACTCTCAACCACCACATGTCTTCCTTGAACTGTCCTCCCGACACGCAGTAGCTGAGAGCGCTCTGGAGGACTCTCAGCCACCACGTGTCTTCCTTGAGCTGTCCTCCCGGCATAACAATGGGGCCACTCGCACAGCTCTCTGGAGGACTCTCAGCCACCACATGTCTTCCTTGAGCTGTCCGCCCGGCATAACAACGGGGCCACTCGCACAGCTCTCTGGAGGACTCTCAGCCACCACATGTCTTCCTTGAGCTGTCCGCCCGGCATAACAATGGGGCCACTCGCACAGCTCTCTGGAGGACTCTCAGCCACCACATGTCTTCCTTGAGCTGTCCTCCTGGCATAACGATGGGGCCACTCGCACAATCCTTATGCCGGAAGGAGGACGAGACACGGAGTAGCTGAGAGCGCTCTGGAGGACTCTCAGCCGCCACGTGTCTTCCTTGAGCTGTCCTCCCGCCATAACGATGGGGCCACTTATTCCGGGAGGAGGACAAGACATGTAGTAGCTGAGAGCACTCTGGAGGACTCTCAGCTGCCACGAGTCTTCCTTGAGCTGTCCTCCCAGCATAACGAAGGGACCACTCGCACAGTCCTTATTCCGGGAGGAGGTCGAGACACGGAGTAGCCGAGAGCGCTCCAGAGCACTCTCAGCTACTGCGTGCCTTCCTCCCCCAATTTTTTTGGCATGGGATGGAGAGGACCACAGGAAAAATGAGGCACGGTGAGGGTGGGCGGGGCATCCGGCAAACTGTGGGCCTTAGTTTGCCCATGCCTGCTCTAGTGTGATGAGGCAGTCTCCAGGGCAGCAGAAGGGGAGAAAAAAGAGAAGAAGAGGCAAAAGAACAGAGGCGGCCTACTTCTCCTCCTCCTTCTGTCTTTCTTCTCGACTGCATCGCCTGGCCATGCATCACGGGGACTCCATCAGGCCTAATCTCCCCGTCCATCTATCAGGGGCCTTTGGGCTTTATTGCGCCATCCATCTTGGCAGAAAGATCCTTCCAGACACAACCTGAGCAAATTTTCCATTCATTTCCCCCAATTTGGACTTGCTCAATTGTTCTGCTCAGGTCTTGCGAAGCACCTACCTCTATTATTATTATTATTATTATTATTATTATTATTATTATTATTATTATTTTATGATACAGCAAACAAGATAGATATGCTGGATTTCATATCACAAAATCACAAGTCGAACACTTAAATGTCTAGGACTGTGTGATGTATTTTCGGAGGATCATGCAGATCCCAGTAGGGTGGCCTTTTGCAGATTATTATATTATTATTATTATTATTATTATTATTATTATTATTTTTATTATGACACAGCAAACAAGATAGACATGCTGATTTCGTATCACAAAATCACAAGTCGCACACTTCCCAAGTGTCTAGGACTGTGTGATGTATTTTCGGATGATGCGTGCAGATCCCAGTAGGGTGGCCTTTTGCAGTTTATTGTTGTTATTATTATTATTATTATTATTATTATTATTATTTCTATTATTATTGTTATTAGAATCCTAGAGTTGGAAGAGGCCCCATGGGCCATCCAGTCCAACCATGCCAAGAAGCAGTAAAATCACATTCAAAGCACTCCCACCAGATGGCCCATCCAGCCATGCATCATCAGGTCTATTATTTTTATTATTATTATTATTTTTATTATTATTACTACTACTACTACTACTATTATTATTGTTATTAGAATCCCAGAGTTGGAAGAGACCTCATGGGCCCATCCAGTCCAACCCTGCCAATAAACAGGAAAATCACTCCCAACAGATGGCCATCCAGCCATGCATCACCAGGTCTATTATTATTATTATTATTATTATTATTACCATTTCTATTATTATTGTTATTAGAATCACAGAGTTGGAAGAGGCCTCGTGGGCCATACAATCCAACCCTCTTCCAAGAAGCAGGAAAATCACATTCAAAGCACCCCCGACAGATGGCCATCCAGCCATGCATCACCAGGTCTATTATTATTATTATTATTATTATTATTATTATTATATTATTATTACTATTATTATTGTTATTAGAATCCTAGAGTTGGAAGAGGCCTCATGGGCCATCCAGTCCAACCCTCTTCCAAGAAGCAGGAAAATCACATTCAAGCACCCCCGACAGATGGCCATCCAGCCATGCATCCACCAGGTCTATTATTATTATTTATTATTATTATTATTGTTGTTGTTGTTATTAGAATCCTAGAGTTGGAAGGAGGCCTCATGGGCCATCCAGTCCAACCCTCTTCCAAGAAGCAGGGAAAAGCACATTCAAAGCACTCCCGACAGATGGCCATCCAGCCATGCATCACCAGGTCCATTATTATTATTATTATTATTATTATTATTATTATTATTAATTTGCTGTTAATTTTCCAAGCTGTCTGGCCATGTTCCAGAAGCATTCTCATCTATCTATCTATCTATCTATTTATCTATCACTCTAACTACCTATATATATTATATATCCATCTTCCTATCTATCTATCTATCTATCTATCTATCTATCTATCTATCTACTTAAATGAAGGAAAATAAGCAAAAGAAATACATATTAAAAGAGTTGACTGAGGTGGTGTATATAATATTTATTATTATTATATTATAATTTATTATATTATATTATAATATATTGCTATTATATTTATATAATAATATATTATAATATTATTATATTATAATAATATATTATATTATATTATTATATTTATTATAATGATATATTATATTATAATATAATATTATAATATTTCCCCAAATCCAGTTAATTTGGACGCAGCTCCTAAAGGAGGGAAGGAAGGAAGAAAAGGAGAAAAGAGAAAGAAAGAAGGGAAGGAATAAAGGTATGGAAGGAGGAAGTAGAAAGAAATAAAGGCAGGGAGGAAAGGAGGAAGGAAAGCAGGAAGGAAG
>NW_026943942.1:7500-10000 GCF_035594765.1 Anolis carolinensis
GATTTGACAGAAACAGGAGTTCGATACGCAGTCATGCTCCGTACTCGTGACTGTATTTGTGAATTTAGCACCCAAAAACCACGATCCTATCTTGAAAACACCGACTACAGGAATGCGAGTTTTCCGTCCCAGGTTTCGAATACTCGTGCGCTTCTTAACGCTGCAACGGTTTGAAAAAGAAATCACGTTTTGGGAAGTATCTTCATTGTAACAGCTGCTCTTCTGCCCGTTGACGGTAAGCTTAGAGGTTTCCGATAGTCCGAATGCCCTTCCTTCCTTCTTTCCTTCCTTCCTTTATTTATTTAATTTTTGGATTTTTATTTATGACTGGCTTGGGGACCCGGCGATGCCCGGGTCGTTTGAGAACGGTATTATTTGTGTTTCGATGTTACGTATTCTGTTTGTAGCGGGTGAACTACAATTCCCAGAATCGTGCGGCGCAGTACTCTGCGGATGGGCGTGAACGACCGCGACGTCCGGATTCCCTGTCTGTCGGTAGTCACGGCAGGCGATATTCGGTCTGCGTGACAAGCCTAGAGTCGTCATTGGCTGGGTTGGGTGGTCTTTGGATGGAGGTGAACTACAACTAATAATAATAATACTTTATTTATACCCCGCCACCATCTCCCCCAACGGGGACTCGGGGCGGCTTACATGGGGCCATGCCCAGAACAGTACAAGATAGCAAAATATAAAACAACATATCATAAAACAATTAAACAATACAATAAAATCATGTACAATGCAATATATATATACATACACACACACACACACACACACACACATACATACACACACACAATATATATACACACACACACACACACACACACACACACAATGTTATATATTGCTTAGCCCTCTAACTGGCAGCGATGGGATAAAAATCAATTATTCCTTTCCCTCTAATTAGGACTTTGTTTTTCTTTTCTTTTTGTTGTATCGACCTAGAGCCGTGGACGATGGGTTGGGTTGTCAAATTTCGAGGTTGGGGGTCCTGTAGTTTTGTTGTTTTTTGTCCGCTGCCCCATGCCGTCGCTCTTTTTATAACTAGATGGACTAGCTGTGCCCGGCCACGCGTCGCTGTGGCCAAGTCCGGTGGTATGAGAAATAGTAAAGTGTTGAGGAATTGGTGGTAGTTAGGGTAAAGGTTAAGTCCAGTTGTATCCGACTGCACACTGAAGGGGATTATACGGCGGTGTGGAGTCAAGATCATCCAGTTCAAAGCAGACTATAAATAGAAGACTATCAATGGGTTATATAGCTGTGTGGAAGGGCCTTGAGTCTACACTGCCATATAATCCAGTTAAAAATCTGACCATCTGTATTTTACAGGCAGTCTGGAAGAGGCTTTAGTGAAGCCTAACTCTGCCTGTCCCCTGGGCTGAGCGGGTTGCTAGGAGACCAAGTGGGCGGAGCTTAGCCTTTGAACTGGCAGCCATTGGATAAAAAAGAATGATTCCTCTCCCTCTAACGAGGACTTTATTTTTCTTTTCTTTTTGTTGTATGAACGTAGAGGCATGGATGAGGAGTTGTGCTGGCAAGTTTAGTGTTTCTGGGATGTGTGGTTTTGTCCTAGGCCGAAATTTCATGACCCTTTCAGATAGAGAGAGGGATATATAGAGATCGGTTAGGGGGGGGGGGGGGGGGGCTCTGTGTGCCAAGTGCGACGCTAATTCATTGCAGGTGAGAACTATAAATCTGAGTACTACCTACACTACTCCTGAACTTCCAGTCCCGTTCCCCTCCAAACCCATCGGTTGTCAAATCTGGGCATAATATCTGGTCCGCACGGTAAGTTTGGCCCAGACCCGTCCTCGTTTGGGTTCGTAGCGTTCTGGGTGTAGGTGAACTACAACTCCCTGTAGGAGCGACAGCGCTCCGAGACTTGATGCGGCGGGGTGAACTACAACTTCCACCCTGTGGAGTCAATCCCTAAACTCCTCCAGGAAGTTCAGTTGCAGCTCGGTCGTGCTCCGTTTGTTAAGCAGAGAGATTGGAAAGGAAAAGGGCAGTGGGCGGGGCCATGCAAACGACACGGCAACGGAGAACCCTGGGATGCCTGCCCGTGGTGGAAGCCAAAGCCAAATCTAGGAGGAAATGGTCCCCAAACGAAAGCGTTCCTCGGCTGGCGGGCTATATAGAGCGTTCGGGAAGGACGTCGGCAAGGGTTTGGGCGGCACTTGCGTGGCGCTCGCCGTAACGAACAGGTCACTGGAAAAGGGTGACTTGCTAGATTTTTAACCCTGGGAAGTATAGCCTGTTTGCGGAGGCCGGAGGCTGTCTGTGTGGGCAGATAGCCGTGCCACGTACACACCTACGCGTTTCAGATTTAGATTAGAAGGTAGACTTATTTATTTCATAATATGAAAGAATAATAATAATATTTACAATAAATAATTTATGATTATTAGAAGATAGATACATTTCCTTTCGGCTTCATCGTTCTGCTTCGACGACGGCGCGTCTTTTGCCGTTAGGGTTGTCCCCGGAGCTC
>NW_026943942.1:22500-25000 GCF_035594765.1 Anolis carolinensis
TCCGGTGGTATGAGAAATAGTAAAGTGTTGAGGAATTGGTGGTAGTTAGGGTAAAGGTTAAGTCCAGTTGTATCCGACTGCACACTGAAGGGGATTATACGGCGGTGTGGAGTCAAGATCATCCAGTTCAAAGCAGACTATAAATAGAAGACTATCAATGGGTTATATAGCTGTGTGGAAGGGCCTTGAGTCTACACTGCCATATAATCCAGTTAAAAATCTGACCATCTGTATTTTACAGGCAGTCTGGAAGAGGCTTTAGTGAAGCCTAACTCTGCCTGTCCCCTGGGCTGAGCGGGTTGCTAGGAGACCAAGTGGGCGGAGCTTAGCCTTTGAACTGGCAGCCATTGGATAAAAAAGAATGATTCCTCTCCCTCTAACGAGGACTTTATTTTTCTTTTCTTTTTGTTGTATGAACGTAGAGGCATGGATGAGGAGTTGTGCTGGCAAGTTTAGTGTTTCTGGGATGTGTGGTTTTGTCCTAGGCCGAAATTTCATGACCCTTTCAGATAGAGAGAGGGATATATAGAGATCGGTTAGGGGGGGGGGGGGGGGCTCTGTGTGCCAAGTGCGACGCTAATTCATTGCAGGTGAGAACTATAAATCTGAGTACTACCTACACTACTCCTGAACTTCCAGTCCCGTTCCCCTCCAAACCCATCGGTTGTCAAATCTGGGCATAATATCTGGTCCGCACGGTAAGTTTGGCCCAGACCCGTCCTCGTTTGGGTTCGTAGCGTTCTGGGTGTAGGTGAACTACAACTCCCTGTAGGAGCGACAGCGCTCCGAGACTTGATGCGGCGGGGTGAACTACAACTTCCACCCTGTGGAGTCAATCCCTAAACTCCTCCAGGAAGTTCAGTTGCAGCTCGGTCGTGCTCCGTTTGTTAAGCAGAGAGATTGGAAAGGAAAAGGGCAGTGGGCGGGGCCATGCAAACGACACGGCAACGGAGAACCCTGGGATGCCTGCCCGTGGTGGAAGCCAAAGCCAAATCTAGGAGGAAATGGTCCCCAAACGAAAGCGTTCCTCGGCTGGCGGGCTATATAGAGCGTTCGGGAAGGACGTCGGCAAGGGTTTGGGCGGCCCTTGCGTGGCGCTCGCCGTAACGAACAGGTCACTGGAAAAGGGTGACTTGCTAGATTTTTAACCCTGGGAAGTATAGCCTGTTTGCGGAGGCCGGAGGCTGTCTGTGTGGGCAGATAGCCGTGCCACGTACACACCTACGCGTTTCAGATTTAGATTAGAAGGTAGACTTATTTATTTCATAATATGAAATAATAATAATAATATTTACAATAAATAATTTATGATTATTAGAAGATAGATACATTTCCTTTCGGCTTCATCGTTCTGCTTCGACGACGGCGCGTCTTTTGCCGTTAGGGTTGTCCCCGGAGCTCTCATTTTGTCGGTCCCCTGCAGACGCCTGTGAATTCCCGTCGTCTTCTCGCGAACTTCCTGTGCCGGAAACCGGGCTCCGCGGGAGCCGCGAAGGCGACCGCGACGCGCTCGGAGGCCGTTTACGGTACCGCGAGGGCGGACGGCCTCCCGCCTCGGCCCCGGCGATGGGCTCCGGCTCCCGACACGGCGCGAAGAGGACCCCGTCCTTCCCGCGGGCTCTCGAAGGGGGAAGGCGCGAGGCCCCTATACGCCGAGGGAGAGGCCCGCGCCGCGCGAGATCCGCACGAGAGGGGGACCGTTCCTTTCCGACGAGGGGAGCCACCGGCCTGCCTTCCCCGCCTCGGAGTTCCAGAGAGGCGGCGTCGACTCGAGGAGGCGACCGGGGGACGAGGAATCGGGAAGCGAACCGTACGTGCCGTCGCGGCCCGCGCGCGGAGATTTCCGCCGTCGGGACTTTTCGCTCCTCGCGAGTAAGGGAGGGGACGTGACCGAGCTTCACCGCCGCTCCCCGCGACCGGCGCGGACGCGACGGAACCGGCGGGCGAGGGGAGGACGCCTCGGTCCGCGGCTGCGTCGTGCTCCCCGGCGCCTGGAGGAAGATTGGCCGAGGGGAGCCGTGCGCCTTCGGCGGCCGTTAAGGGTACCGCGAGGGCGGACGCCTCCCCGCCTCTGCCCCGGTGACGGGCGCCGGCTCCCGAATCGGCCAGACGCGGTTCCCGCAGGCTCCCCGGGGGAAGGCGCGGGGCCCTACACGTCCCGCCCGCCCGCCCGCCCGGGTTCCACGAGTCAAGAGTGCCGGGGAGGCGCCCTCCGCTCGGGCGGCCCTGCCCGCGGTGGACCGGCGGCGTCCTGGCGGGGCGCTTCTCGCCGGTTCTTTTCCGCAGACGGGAGCAAACCGCTCGGGTTCGCCCGCCTTGGAGTTCCGGGGAGCCGGCGGAGACTCGTGGAGGCCGACGGGGAGCAGAAACCGCCGAGGGGATGGCGTGCGCGCCTCGCCGGTACGCGCGCGGAGATTTTCAGCGACGTGACTTTTTGCACCTCGCGAGTAAGGGAGGGGAAACAACCGAGCACGACCACCGCGCTCCGCGTCCGGAGAAG
>NW_026943943.1:0-33607 GCF_035594765.1 Anolis carolinensis
AAATCAAAATTTGGCAAGTTTTTCAGTTTTGGAAGAGGTCACGTTTTCTGGGAAATTTGAGCTTTTTCCAAATCCGGCGGGTCAGAAAAATAAAAATTTGGCAAGTTTTTCAGATTTGGAAGAGGTCACTTTTTCTGGAAAAGTTCATCATTTTCCAAACCCGGCAGGTCAGAAAAATCAAAATTTGGCAAGTTTTCCAGATTTGGCAGAGGTCACCTTTTCTGGAAAATTGGAGCTTTTTCCAAACATGGCAGGTCAGAAAAATCAATATTTGGCAAGTTTTTCAGAGAAAATTTGAGCTTTTTCCAACCCACCGGTGGGTCATAAAAATCAAAATTTGACAAGTTTTTCAGATTTGGAAGAGATCACGTTTTCTGGGAAATTTGAGCTTTTTCCAAACCCGGCAGGTCAGAAAAATAAAAATTTAGGAAGTTTTTCAGAGAAAATTTGAGCTTTTTCCAACCCAGCGGGTCAAAAAAATCAAAATTTAGCAAATTTTTCAGATTTGGAAGAGGTCACATTTTCTGGGAAATTTGAGCTTTTTCCAAACCCGGCGGGTCAGAAAAATCAAAATTTGGAAAGTTTTTCAGATTTGGAAGACGTCACTTTTGCTGAAAAATTTGAGCTTTTTCCAAACCCGGCAGGTCAGAAAAATCAAATTTTGGCATGTTTTTCAGGTTTGGAAGAGGTCACCTTTTCGGCAAAATTTGAGCTTTTTCCAAATCCTGCGGGTCAAAAAATAAAAATTTGGGAAGTTTTTCAGTTTTAGAAGAGGTCACCCTTTCTGGAAAATTTGAGTTTTTTCCAAACCCGGTGGGTCAGAAAAATCAAAATTTGGCAAGTTTTTCAGATTTGGAAGACATCACTTTTTCTGGAAAATTTGAGCTTTTTCCAAACCAGGCAGGTCAGAAAAATAAAAATTTAGGAAGTTTTTCAGAGAAAATTTGAGCTTTTTCCAACCCAGCGGGTCAAAAAAATCAAAATTTAGCAAATTTTTCAGATTTGGAAGAGGTCACATTTTCTGGGAAATTTGAGCTTTTTCCAAACCCGGCGGGTCAGAAAAATCAAAATTTGGAAAGTTTTTCAGATTTGGAAGACGTCACTTTTGCTGGAAAATTTGAGCTTTTTCCAAACCCGGCAGGTCAGAAAAATCAAATTTTGGCATGTTTTTCAGAAAAAAATTGAGCTTTTTCCAAACCCGGCGGGTCAGAAAAATCAAAATTTGGCAAGTTTTTCAGATTTGGAAGAGGTCACCTTTTCGGGAAAATTTGAGCTTTTTCCAAGCCCGGCAGGTCAGAAAAATCAAAATTTGGCAAGTTTTCCAGATTTGGCAGAGGTCACCTTTTCTGGAAAATTGGAGCTTTTTCCAAACACGGCAGGTCAGAAAAATCAATATTTGGCAAGTTTTTCAAAGAAAATTTGAGCTTTTTCCAAACCACCGGTGGGTCATAAAAATCAAAAATTGGCAAGTTTTTCAGATTTGGAAGAGGTCACTTTTCTGGAAAATTTGAGCTTTTTCCAAACCACCGGTGGGTCATAAAAATCAAAATTTGACAAGTTTTTCAGATTTGGAAGACATCATTTTTCTGGAAAATTTGAGCTTTTTCCAAACCCGGCGGGTCAGAAAATAAAAATTTGGGAAGTTTTTCAGTTTTAGAAGAGGTCACCTTTTCTGGAAAATTTGAGTTTTTTCCAAACCCGGTGGGTCAGAAAAATCAAAATTTGGCCTAGTTTTTCAGATTTGGAAGACATCACTTTTTCTGGAAAATTTGAGCTTTTTCCAAACCCGGCAGGTCAGAAAAATCAAAATTTGGAAAGTTTTTCAGATTTGGAAGACGTCACTTTTTCGAGAAAATTTGAGCTTTTTCCAACCCAGCGGGTCAAAAAAATCAAAATTTAGCAAATTTTTCAGATTCGGAAGAGGTCACGTTTTCTGGGAAATTTGAGCTTTTTCCAAACCCGGCAGGTGAGAAAAATCAAATTTTGGCATGTTTTTCAGAAAAAAATTGAGCTTTTTCCAAACCCGGCGGGTCAGAAAAATCAAAATTTGGCAAGTTTTTCAGATTTGGAAGAGGTCACTTTTTCTGGAACATTTCATCATTTTCCAAACACGGCGGGTCAGAAAAATGAAAATTTGGCAAGTTTTCCAGATTTGGCAGAGGTCACCTTTTCTGGAAAATTGGAGCTTTTTCCAAACACGGCAGGTCAGAAAAATCAATATTTGGCAAGTTTTTCAAAGAAAATTTGAGCTTTTTCCAAACCACCGGTGGGTCATAAAAATCAAAAATTGGCAAGTTTTTCAGATTTGGAAGAGGTCACTTTTCTGGAAAATTTGAGCTTTTTCCAAACCACCGGTGGGTCATAAAAATCAAAATTTGACAAGTTTTTCAGATTTGGAAGACATCATTTTCTGGAAAATTTGAGCTTTTTCCAAACCCGGCGGGTCAGAAAATAAAAATTTGGGAAGTTTTTCAGTTTTAGAAGAGGTCACCTTTTCTGGAAAATTTGAGTTTTTTCCAAACCCGGTGGGTCAGAAAAATCAAATTTGGCCTAGTTTTTCAGATTTGGAAGACATCACTTTTTCTGGAAAATTTGAGCTTTTTCCAAACCCGGCAGGTCAGAAAAATCAAAATTTGGAAAGTTTTTCAGATTTGGAAGACGTCACTTTTTCGAGAAAATTTGAGCTTTTTTCCAACCCAGCGGGTCAAAAAAATCAAAATTTAGCAAATTTTTCAGATTCGGAAGAGGTCACGTTTTCTGGGAAATTTGAGCTTTTTCCAAACCCGGCAGGTGAGAAAAATCAAATTTTGGCATGTTTTTCAGAAAAAATTGAGCTTTTTCCAAACCCGGCGGGTCAGAAAAATCAAAATTTGGCAAGTTTTTCAGATTTGGAAGAGGTCACTTTTTCTGGAACATTTCATCATTTTCCAAACACGGCGGGTCAGAAAAATGAAAATTTGGCAAGTTTTTCAGAGAAAATTTTGAACTTTTTCCAAATCCGGCGGGTCAGAAAAATCAAAATTTGGCAGGTTTTTCAGATTTGGAAGAGGTCACCTTTTCTGGAAAATTGGAGCTTTTTCCAAACACGGCAGGTCAGAAAAAGCAATATTTGGCAAGTTTTTCAGAGAAAATTTGAGCTTTTTCCAAACCACCGGTGGGTCAGAAAAATCAAAATTTGGCAAGTTGTTCAGTTTTGGAAGAGGTCACGTTTTCTGGAAAATTTGAGCTTTTTCCAAACCCGGCGGGTCAGAAAAATCAAAATTTGGCAAGTTTTTCAGTTTTTGGAAGAGGTCACCTTTCCTGGAAAATTTGAGCTTTTTCCAAACCCGGCAGGTCAGAAAAATCAAAATTTGGCAAGTTTTTCAGAGAAAATTTGAGCTTTTTCCAAACCACCGGTGGGTCAGAAAAATCAAAATTTGGCAAGTTTTTCAGTTTTGGAAGAGGCCACTTTTTCAGCAAAATTTGATCTTTTTCCAAACCCGGCGGGTCAGAAAAATCAAAATTTGGCAAGTTTTTCAGATTTGGAAGAGGTCACTTTTTCTGGAACATTTCATCATTTTCCAAACACGGCGGGTCAGAAAAATGAAAATTTGGCAAGTTTTTCAGAGAAAATTTGAACTTTTTCCAAATCCGGCGGGTCAGAAAAATCAAAATTTGGCAGGTTTTTCAGATTTGGAAGAGGTCACCTTTTCTGGAAAATTGGAGCTTTTTCCAAACACGGCAGGTCAGAAAAAGCAATATTTGGCAAGTTTTTCAGAGAAAATTTGAGCTTTTTCCAAACCACCGGTGGGTCAGAAAAATCAAAATTTGGCAAGTTTTTCAGTTTTGGAAGAGGTCACGTTTTCTGGAAAATTTGAGCTTTTTCCAAACCCGGCGGGTCAGAAAAATCAAAATTTGGCAAGTTTTTCAGTTTTGGAAGAGGTCACCTTTCCTGGAAAATTTGAGCTTTTTCCAAACCCGGCGGGTCAGAAAAATCAAAATTTGGCAAGTTTTTCAGAGAAAATTTGAGCCTTTTCCAAACCACCGGTGGGTCAGAAAAATCAAAATTTGGCAAGTTTTTCAGATTTGGAAGAGGCCACTTTTTCAGCAAAATTTGATCTTTTTCCAAACCCGGCGGGTCAGAAAAATCAAAATTTGGCAAGTTTTTCAGTTTTGGAAGAGGTCACGTTTTCTGGGAAATTTGAGCTTTTTCCAAATCCGGCGGGTCAGAAAAATAAAAATTTGGCAAGTTTTTCAGATTTGGAAGAGGTCACTTTTTCTGGAAAAGTTCATCATTTTCCAAACCCGGCAGGTCAGAAAAATCAAAATTTGGCAGGTTTTCAGATTTGGAAGAGGTCACGTTTTCTGGGAAATTTGAGCTTTTTCCAAACCCGGCGGGTCAGAAAAATCAAAATTTGGCAAGTTTTTCAGTTTTGGAAGAGGTCACCTTTCTGGAAAATTTGAGCTTTTTCCAAACCCGGCGGGTCAGAAAAATCAAAATTTGGCAAGTTTTTCAGATTTGGAAGACATCACTTTTTCTGGAAAATTTGAGCTTTTTCCAAACCCGGCAGGTCAGAAAAATAAAAATTTAGTAAGTTTTTCAGAGAAAATTTGAGCTTTTTCCAAACCAGCGGGTCAAAAAAATCAAAATTTAGCAAATTTTTCAGATTTGGAAGAGGTCACGTTTTCTGGGAAATTTGAGCTTTTTCCAAACCCGGCGGGTCAGAAAAATCAAAATTTGGCAAGTTTTTCAGTTTTGGAAGAGGTCACCTTTCCTGGAAAATTTGAGCTTTTTCCAAACCCGGCGGGTCAGAAAAATCAAAATTTGGCAAGTTTTTCAGAGAAAATTTGAGCTTTTTCCAAACCACCGGTGGGTCAGAAAAATCAAAATTTGGCAAGTTTTTCAGTTTTGGAAGAGGCCACTTTTTCAGCAAAATTTGATCTTTTTCCAAACCCGGCGGGTCAGAAAAATCAAAATTTGGCAAGTTTTTTAGATTTGGAAGAGGTCACTTTTTCTGGAACATTTCATCATTTTCCAAACACGGCGGGTCAGAAAAATGAAAATTTGGCAAGTTTTTCAGAGAAAATTTGAACTTTTTCCAAATCCGGCGGGTCAGAAAAATCAAAATTTGGCAGGTTTTTCAGATTTGGAAGAGGTCACTTTTTCTGGAAAATTGGAGCTTTTCCAAACACGGCAGGTCAGAAAAAGCAATATTTGGCAAGTTTTTCAGAGAAAATTTGAGCTTTTTCCAAACCACCGGTGGGTCAGAAAAATCAAAATTTGGCAAGTTTTTCAGTTTTGGAAGAGGTCACGTTTTCTGGAAATTTTGAGCTTTTTCCAAACCCGGCGGGTCAGAAAAATCAAAATTTGGCAAGTTTTTCAGTTTTGGAAGAGGTCACCTTTCCTGGAAAATTTGAGCTTTTTCCAAACCCGGCGGGTCAGAAAAATCAAAATTTGGCAAGTTTTTCAGAGAAAATTTGAGCCTTTTCCAAACCACCGGTGGGTCAGAAAAATCAAAATTTGGCAAGTTTTTCAGATTTGGAAGAGGCCACTTTTTCAGCAAAATTTGATCTTTTTCCAAACCCGGCGGGTCAGAAAAATCAAAATTTGGCAAGTTTTTCAGTTTTGGAAGAGGTCACGTTTTCTGGGAAATTTGAGCTTTTTCCAAATCCGGCGGGTCAGAAAAATAAAAATTTGGCAAGTTTTTCAGATTTGGAAGAGGTCACTTTTTCTGGAAAAGTTCATCATTTTCCAAACCCGGCAGGTCAGAAAAATCAAAATTTGGCAAGTTTTCCAGATTTGGCAGAGGTCACCTTTTCTGGAAAATTGGAGCTTTTTCCAAACATGGCAGGTCAGAAAAATCAATATTTGGCAAGTTTTTCAGAGAAAATTTGAGCTTTTTCCAACCCACCGGTGGGTCATAAAAATCAAAATTTGACAAGTTTTTCAGATTTGGAAGAGATCACGTTTTCTGGGAAATTTGAGCTTTTTCCAAACCCGGCAGGTCAGAAAAATAAAAATTTAGGAAGTTTTTCAGAGAAAATTTGAGCTTTTTCCAACCCAGCGGGTCAAAAAAATCAAAATTTAGCAAATTTTTCAGATTTGGAAGAGGTCACATTTTCTGGGAAATTTGAGCTTTTTCCAAACCCGGCGGGTCAGAAAAATCAAAATTTGGAAAGTTTTTCAGATTTGGAAGACGTCACTTTTGCTGAAAAATTTGAGCTTTTTCCAAACCCGGCAGGTCAGAAAAATCAAATTTTGGCATGTTTTTCAGGTTTGGAAGAGGTCACCTTTTCGGCAAAATTTGAGCTTTTTTCCAAATCCTGCGGGTCAAAAAATAAAAATTTGGGAAGTTTTTCAGTTTTAGAAGAGGTCACCCTTTCTGGAAAATTTGAGTTTTTTCCAAACCCGGTGGGTCAGAAAAATCAAAATTTGGCAAGTTTTTCAGATTTGGAAGACGTCACTTTTTCTGGAAAATTTGAGCTTTTTCCAAACCAGGCAGGTCAGAAAAATAAAAATTTAGGAAGTTTTTCAGAGAAAATTTGAGCTTTTTCCAACCCAGCGGGTCAAAAAAATCAAAATTTAGCAAATTTTTCAGATTTGGAAGAGGTCACATTTTCTGGGAAATTTGAGCTTTTTCCAAACCCGGCGGGTCAGAAAAATCAAAATTTGGCAAGTTTTTCAGATTTGGAAGAGGTCACCTTTTCTGGAAAATTTGAGCTTTTTCGAAACCCGGTGGGTCAGAAAAAATCAAAATTTGGCAAGGTTTTCAGATTTGGAAGAGGTCACCTTTTCTGGAAAATTTCATCATTTTCCAAACCCAGCGGGTCAGAAAAATCAAAATTTGGCTAGTTTTTCAGTTTTGGAAGAGGTCACTTTTTCAGCAAAATTTGAGCCTTTTCCAAATCCAGCGGGTCAGAAAAATCGAATTTTGGCATGTTTTTCAGATTTGGAAGAGGTCACCTTTTCTGGAAAATTTGAGCTTTTTCCAAACTCGGTGGGTCAGAAAAATAAACATTTAGCAAATTTTTCAGATTTGGAAGACGTCACTTTTTCTGGAAAATGTCATCATTTTCCAAACTTGGCGGGTCAGAAAAATGAAATTTTGGCCTAGTTTTTCAGATTTGGAAGAGGTCACGTTTTCTGGAAAATTGGAGCTTTTTCCAAACCCGGCAGGTCAGAAAAATCAATATTTGGCAAGTTTTTCAGAGAAAATTTGAGCTTTTTCCAAACCACCGGTGGGTCAGAAAAATCAAAATTTGGCAAGTTTTTCAGATTTGGAAGAGGCCACTTTTTCAGCAAAATTTGATCTTTTTCCAAACCCGGCGGGTCAGAAAAATCAAAATTTGGCAAGTTTTTCAGATTTGGAAGAGGTCACTTTTTCTGGAACATTTCATCATTTTCCAAACACGGCGGGTCAGAAAAATGAAAATTTGGCAAGTTTTTCAGAGAAAATTTGAACTTTTTCCAAATCCGGCGGGTCAGAAAAATCAAAGTTTGGCAGGTTTTTCAGATTTGGAAGAGGTCACCTTTTCTGGAAAATTGGAGCTTTTTCCAAACACGGCAGGTCAGAAAAAGCAATATTTGGCAAGTTTTTCAGAGAAAATTTGAGCTTTTTCCAAACCACCGGTGGGTCATAAAAATCAAAATTTGGCAAGTTTTTCAGTTTTGGAAGAGGTCACGTTTTCTGGGAAATTTGAGCTTTTTCCAAATCCGGCGGGTCAGAAAAATAAAAATTTGGCAAGTTTTTCAGATTGGAAGAGGTCACTTTTTCTGGAAAAGTTCATCATTTTCCAAACCCGGCAGGTCAGAAAAATAAAAAATTTAGGAAGTTTTTCTGAGAAAATTTGAGCTTCTTCCAACCCAGCGGGTCAAAAAAATCAAAATTTAGCAAATTTTTCAGATTTGGAAGAGGTCACGTTTTCTGGGAAATTTGAGCTTTTTCCAAACCCGGCGGGTCAGAAAAATCAAAATTTGGCAAGTTTTTCAGTTTTGGAAGAGGTCACCTTTTCTGGAAAATTGGAGCTTTTTCCAAACACGGCAGGTCAGAAAAAGCAATATTTGGCAAGTTTTTCAGAGAAAATTTGAGCTTTTTCCAAACCACCGGTGGGTCAGAAAAATCAAAATTTGGCAAGTTTTTCAGTTTTGGAAGAGGTCACGTTTTCTGGAAATTTTGAGCTTTTTCCAAACCCGGCGGGTCAGAAAAATCAAAATTTGGCAAGGTTTTCAATTTTGGAAGAGGTCACCTTTCCTGGAAAATTTGAGCTTTTTCCAAACCCGGCGGGTCAGAAAAATCAAAATTTGGCAAGTTTTTCAGAGAAAATTTGAGCCTTTTCCAAACCACCGGTGGGTCAGAAAAATCAAAATTTGGCAAGTTTTTCAGATTTGGAAGAGGCCACTTTTTCAGCAAAATTTGATCTTTTTCCAAACCCGGCGGGTCAGAAAAATCAAAATTTGGCAAGTTTTTCAGTTTTGGAAGAGGTCACGTTTTCTGGGAAATTTGAGCTTTTTCCAAATCCGGCGGGTCAGAAAAATAAAAATTTGGCAAGTTTTTCAGATTTGGAAGAGGTCACTTTTTCTGGAAAAGTTCATCATTTTCCAAACCCGGCAGGTCAGAAAAATCAAAATTTGGCAAGTTTTCCAGATTTGGCAGAGGTCACCTTTTCTGGAAAATTGGAGCTTTTTCCAAACATGGCAGGTCAGAAAAATCAATATTTGGCAAGTTTTTCAGAGAAAATTTGAGCTTTTTCCAACCCACCGGTGGGTCATAAAAATCAAAATTTGACAAGTTTTTCAGATTTGGAAGAGATCACGTTTTCTGGGAAATTTGAGCTTTTTCCAAACCCGGCAGGTCAGAAAAATAAAAATTTAGGAAGTTTTTCAGAGAAAATTTGAGCTTTTTCCAACCCAGCGGGTCAAAAAAATCAAAATTTAGCAAATTTTTCAGATTTGGAAGAGGTCACATTTTCTGGGAAATTTGAGCTTTTTCCAAACCCGGCGGGTCAGAAAAATCAAAATTTGGAAAGTTTTTCAGATTTGGAAGACGTCACTTTTGCTGAAAAATTTGAGCTTTTTCCAAACCCGGCAGGTCAGAAAAATCAAATTTTGGCATGTTTTTCAGGTTTGGAAGAGGTCACCTTTTCGGCAAAATTTGAGCTTTTTCCAAATCCTGCGGGTCAAAAAATAAAAATTTGGGAAGTTTTTCAGTTTTAGAAGAGGTCACCCTTTCTGGAAAATTTGAGTTTTTTCCAAACCCGGTGGGTCAGAAAAATCAAAATTTGGAATGTTTTTCAGATTTGGAAGACGTCACTTTTGCTGGAAAATTTGAGCTTTTTCCAAACCCGGCAGGTCAGAAAAATCAAATTTTGGCATGTTTTTCAGAAAAAAATTGAGCTTTTTCCAAACCCGGCGGGTCAGAAAAATCAAAATTTGGCTTTGGCATGTTTTTCAGATTTGGAAGAGGTCACCTTTTCGGGAAAATTTGAGCTTTTTCCAAGCCCGGCAGGTCAGAAAAATCAAAATTTGGCAAGTTTTTCAAAGAAAATTTGAGCTTTTTCCAAACCACCGGTGGGTCATAAAAATCAAAAATTGGCAAGTTTTTCAGATTTGGAAGAGGCCACTTTTTCAGCAAAATTTGAGCTTTTTCCAAACCCGGCGGGTCAGAAAAATCAAAATTTGGCAAGTTTTTCAGTTTTGGAAGAGGTCACGTTTTCTGGGAAATTTGAGCTTTTTCCAAATCCGGCGGGTCAGAAAAATAAAAATTTGGCAAGTTTTTCAGATTTGGAAGAGGTCACTTTTTCTGGAAAAGTTCATCATTTTCCAAACCCGGCAGGTCAGAAAAATCAAAATTTGGCAGGTTTTTCAGATTTGGAAGAGGTCACGTTTTCTGGGAAATTTGAGCTTTTTCCAAACCCGGCGGGTCAGAAAAATCAAAATTTGGCAAGTTTTTCAGTTTTGGAAGAGGTCACCTTTTCTGGAAAATTTGAGCTTTTTCCAAACCCGGCGGGTCAGAAAAATCAAATTTGGCAAGTTTTTCAGATTTGGAAGACATCACTTTTTCTGGAAAATTTGAGCTTTTTCCAAACCCGGCAGGTCAGAAAAATAAAAATTTAGGAAGTTTTTCAGAGAAAATTTGAGCTTTTTCCAAACCAGCGGGTCAAAAAAATCAAAATTTAGCAAATTTTTCAGATTTGGAAGAGGTCACGTTTTCTGGGAAATTTGAGCTTTTTCCAAACCCGGCGGGTCAGAAAAATCAAAAATTTGGCAAGTTTTTCAGTTTTGGAAGAGGTCACCTTTCCTGGAAAATTTGAGCTTTTTCCAACCCGGCGGGTCAGAAAAATCAAAATTTGGCAAGTTTTTCAGAGAAAATTTGAGCTTTTTCCAAACCACCGGTGGGTCAGAAAAATCAAATTTGGCAAGTTTTTCAGTTTTGGAAGAGGCCACTTTTTCAGCAAAATTTGATCTTTTTCCAAACCCGGCGGGTCAGAAAAATCAAAATTTGGCAAGTTTTTCAGATTTGGAAGAGGTCACTTTTTCTGGAACATTTCATCATTTTCCAAACACGGCGGGTCAGAAAAATGAAAATTTGGCAAGTTTTTCAGAGAAAATTTGAACTTTTTCCAAATCCGGCGGGTCAGAAAAATCAAAATTTGGCAGGTTTTTCAGATTTGGAAGAGGTCACCTTTTCTGAAAATTGGAGCTTTTTCCAAACACGGCAGGTCAGAAAAAGCAATATTTGGCAAGTTTTTCAGAGAAAATTTGAGCTTTTTCCAAACCACCGGTGGGTCAGAAAAATCAAAATTGGCAAGTTTTTCAGTTTTGGAAGAGGTCACGTTTTCTGGAAAATTTGAGCTTTTTCCAAACCCGGCGGGTCAGAAAAATCAAAATTTGGCAAGTTTTTCAGTTTTGGAAGAGGTCACCTTTCCTGGAAAATTTGAGCTTTTTCCAAACCCGGCGGGTCAGAAAAATCAAAATTTGGCAAGTTTTTCAGAGAAAATTTGAGCCTTTTCCAAACCACCGGTGGGTCAGAAAAATCAAAATTTGGCAAGTTTTTCAGATTTGGAAGAGGCCACTTTTTCAGCAAAATTTGATCTTTTTCCAAACCCGGCGGGTCAGAAAAATCAAAATTTGGCAAGTTTTTCAGTTTTGGAAGAGGTCACGTTTTCTGGGAAATTTGAGCTTTTTCCAAATCCGGCGGGTCAGAAAAATAAAAATTTGGCAAGTTTTTCAGATTTGGAAGAGGTCACTTTTTCTGGAAAAGTTCATCATTTTCCAAACCCGGCAGGTCAGAAAAATCAAAATTTGGCAAGTTTTCCAGATTTGGCAGAGGTCACCTTTTCTGGAAAATTGGAGCTTTTTCCAAACATGGCAGGTCAGAAAAATCAATATTTGGCAAGTTTTTCAGAGAAAATTTGAGCTTTTTCCAACCCACCGGTGGGTCATAAAAATCAAAATTTGACAAGTTTTTCAGATTTGGAAGAGATCACGTTTTCTGGGAAATTTGAGCTTTTTCCAAACCCGGCAGGTCAGAAAAATAAAAATTTAGGAAGTTTTTCAGAGAAAATTTGAGCTTTTTCCAACCCAGCGGGTCAAAAAATCAAATTTAGCAAATTTTTCAGATTTGGAAGAGGTCACATTTTCTGGGAAATTTGAGCTTTTTCCAAACCCGGCGGGTCAGAAAAATCAAAATTTGGAAAGTTTTTCAGATTTGGAAGACGTCACTTTTGCTGAAAAATTTGAGCTTTTTCCAAACCCGGCAGGTCAGAAAAATCAAATTTTGGCATGTTTTTCAGGTTTGGAAGAGGTCACCTTTTCGGCAAAATTTGAGCTTTTTCCAAATCCTGCGGGTCAAAAAATAAAAATTTGGGAAGTTTTTCAGTTTTAGAAGAGGTCACCCTTTCTGGAAAATTTGAGTTTTTTCCAAACCCGGTGGGTCAGAAAAATCAAAATTTGGCAAGTTTTTTCAGATTTGGAAGACGTCACTTTTTCTGGAAAATTTGAGCTTTTTCCAAACCAGGCAGGTCAGAAAAATAAAAATTTAGGAAGTTTTTCAGAGAAAATTTGAGCTTTTTCCAACCCAGCGGGGTCAAAAAATCAAAATTTAGCAAATTTTTCAGATTTGGAAGAGGTCACATTTTCTGGGAAATTTGAGCTTTTTCCAAACCCGGCGGGTCAGAAAAATCAAAATTTGGAAAGTTTTTCAGATTTGGAAGACGTCACTTTTGCTGGAAAATTTGAGCTTTTTCCAAACCCGGCAGGTCAGAAAAATCAAATTTTGGCATGTTTTCAGAAAAAAATTGAGCTTTTTCCAAACCCGGCGGGTCAGAAAAATCAAAATTTGGCAAGTTTTTCAGATTTGGAAGAGGTCACCTTTTCGGGAAAATTTGAGCTTTTTCCAAGCCCGGCAGGTCAGAAAAATCAAAATTTGGCAAGTTTTCCAGATTTGGCAGAGGTCACCTTTTCTGGAAAATTGGAGCTTTTTCCAAACACGGCAGGTCAGAAAAATCAATATTTGTCAAGTTTTTCAAAGAAAATTTGAGCTTTTTCCAAACCACCGGTGGGTCATAAAAATCAAAAATTGGCAAGTTTTTCAGATTTGGAAGAGGTCACTTTTCTGGAAAATTTGAGCTTTTTCCAAACCACCGGTGGGTCATAAAAATCAAAATTTGACAAGTTTTTCAGATTTGGAAGACATCATTTTTCTGGAAAATTTGAGCTTTTTCCAAACCCGGCGGGTCAGAAAATAAAAATTTGGAAGTTTTTCAGTTTTAGAAGAGGTCACCTTTTCTGGAAAATTTGAGTTTTTTCCAAACCCGGTGGGTCAGAAAAATCAAAATTTGGCCTAGTTTTTCAGATTTGGAAGACATCACTTTTTCTGGAGAATTTGAGCTTTTTCCAAACCCGGCAGGTCAGAAAAATAAAAATTTAGGAAGTTTTTCTGAGAAAATTTGAGCTTTTTCCAACCCAGCGGGTCAAAAAAATCAAAATTTAGCAAATTTTTCAGATTTGGAAGAGGTCACGTTTTCTGGGAAATTTGAGCTTTTTCCAAACCCGGCGGGTCAGAAAAATCAAAATTTGGCAAGTTTTTCAGATTTGGAAGAGGTCACCTTTTCTGGAAAATTTGAGCTTTTTCGAACCCGGTGGGTCAGAAAAAATCAAAATTTGGCAAGGTTTTCAGATTTGGAAGAGGTCACCTTTTCTGGAAAATTTCATCATTTTCCAAACCAGCGGGTCAGAAAAATCAAAATTTGGCTAGTTTTTCAGTTTTGGAAGAGGTCACTTTTTCAGCAAAATTTGAGCCTTTTCCAAATCCAGCGGGTCAGAAAAATCGAATTTTGGCATGTTTTTCAGAAAAATTTTGAACTTTTTCCAAACCCGGCGGGTCAGAAAAATCAAAATTTGGCAAGTTTTTCAGATTTGGAAGAGGTCACCTTTTCTGGAAAATTTGAGCTTTTTCCAAACTCGGTGGGTCAGAAAAATAAACATTTAGCAAATTTTTCAGATTTGGAAGACGTCACTTTTTCTGGAAAATGTCATCATTTTCCAAACTTGGCGGGTCAGAAAAATGAAATTTTGGCCTAGTTTTTCAGATTTGGAAGAGGTCACGTTTTCTGGAAAATTGGAGCTTTTTCCAAACCCGGCAGGTCAGAAAAATCAATATTTGGCAAGTTTTTCAGAGAAAATTTGAGCTTTTTCCAAACCACCGGTGGGTCAGAAAAATCAAAATTTGGCAAGTTTTTCAGATTTGGAAGAGGCCACTTTTTCAGCAAAATTTGATCTTTTTCCAAACCCGGCGGGTCAGAAAAATCAAAATTTGGCAAGTTTTTCAGATTTGGAAGAGGTCACTTTTTCTGGAACATTTCATCATTTTCCAAACACGGCGGGTCAGAAAAATGAAAATTTGGCAAGTTTTTCAGAGAAAATTTGAACTTTTTCCAAATCCGGCGGGTCAGAAAAATCAAAGTTTGGCAGGTTTTTCAGATTTGGAAGAGGTCACCTTTTCTGGAAAATTGGAGCTTTTTCCAAACACGGCAGGTCAGAAAAAGCAATATTTGGCAAGTTTTTCAGAGAAAATTTGAGCTTTTTCCAAACCACCGGTGGGTCATAAAAATCAAAATTTGGCAAGTTTTTCAGTTTTGGAAGAGGTCACGTTTTCTGGGAAATTTGAGCTTTTTCCAAATCCGGCGGGTCAGAAAAATAAAAATTTGGCAAGTTTTTCAGATTTGGAAGAGGTCACTTTTTCTGGAAAAGTTCATCATTTTCCAAACCCGGCAGGTCAGAAAAATAAAAATTTAGGAAGTTTTTCTGAGAAAATTTGAGCTTCTTCCAACCCAGCGGGTCAAAAAAATCAAAATTTAGCAAATTTTTCAGATTTGGAAGAGGTCACGTTTTCTGGGAAATTTGAGCTTTTTCCAAACCCGGCGGGTCAGAAAAATCAAAATTTGGCAAGTTTTTCAGTTTTGGAAGAGGTCACCTTTTCTGGAAAATTGGAGCTTTTTCCAAACACGGCAGGTCAGAAAAAGCAATATTTGGCAAGTTTTTCAGAGAAAATTTGAGCTTTTTCCAAACCACCGGTGGGTCAGAAAAATCAAAATTTGGCAAGTTTTTCAGTTTTGGAAGAGGTCACGTTTTCTGGAAATTTTGAGCTTTTTCCAAACCCGGCGGGTCAGAAAAATCAAAATTTGGCAAGGTTTTCAATTTTGGAAGAGGTCACCTTTCCTGGAAAATTTGAGCTTTTTCCAAACCCGGCGGGTCAGAAAAATCAAAATTTGGCAAGTTTTTCAGAGAAAATTTGAGCCTTTTCCAAACCACCGGTGGGTCAGAAAAATCAAAATTTGGCAAGTTTTTCAGATTTGGAAGAGGCCACTTTTTCAGCAAAATTTGATCTTTTTCCAAACCCGGCGGGTCAGAAAATCAAAATTTGGCAAGTTTTTCAGTTTTGGAAGAGGTCACGTTTTCTGGGAAATTTGAGCTTTTTCCAAATCCGGCGGGTCAGAAAAATAAAAATTTGGCAAGTTTTTCAGATTTGGAAGAGGTCACTTTTTCTGGAAAAGTTCATCATTTTCCAAACCCGGCAGGTCAGAAAAATCAAAATTTGGCAAGTTTTCCAGATTTGGCAGAGGTCACCTTTTCTGGAAAATTGGAGCTTTTTCCAAACATGGCAGGTCAGAAAAATCAATATTTGGCAAGTTTTTCAGAGAAAATTTGAGCTTTTTCCAACCCACCGGTGGGTCATAAAAATCAAAATTTGACAAGTTTTTCAGATTTGGAAGAGATCACGTTTTCTGGGAAATTTGAGCTTTTTCCAAACCCGGCAGGTCAGAAAAATAAAAATTTAGGAAGTTTTTCAGAGAAAATTTGAGCTTTTTCCAACCCAGCGGGTCAAAAAAATCAAAATTTAGCAAATTTTTCAGATTTGAAGAGGTCACATTTTCTGGGAAATTTGAGCTTTTTCCAAACCCGGCGGGTCAGAAAAATCAAAATTTGGAAAGTTTTTCAGATTTGGAAGACGTCACTTTTGCTGAAAAATTTGAGCTTTTTCCAAACCCGGCAGGTCAGAAAAATCAAATTTTGGCATGTTTTTCAGGTTTGGAAGAGGTCACCTTTTCGGCAAAATTTGAGCTTTTTCCAAATCCTGCGGGTCAAAAAATAAAAATTTGGGAAGTTTTTCAGTTTTAGAAGAGGTCACCCTTTCTGGAAAATTTGAGTTTTTTCCAAACCCGGTGGGTCAGAAAAATCAAAATTTGGCAAGTTTTTCAGATTTGGAAGACATCACTTTTTCTGGAAAATTTGAGCTTTTTCCAAACCAGGCAGGTCAGAAAAATAAAAATTTAGGAAGTTTTTCAGAGAAAATTTGAGCTTTTTCCAACCCAGCGGGTCAAAAAAATCAAAATTTAGCAAATTTTTCAGATTTGGAAGAGGTCACATTTTCTGGAAATTTGAGCTTTTTCCAAACCCGGCGGGTCAGAAAAATCAAAATTTGGAAAGTTTTTCAGATTTGGAAGACGTCACTTTTGCTGGAAAATTTGAGCTTTTTCCAAACCCGGCAGGTCAGAAAAATCAAATTTTGGCATGTTTTTCAGAAAAAAATTGAGCTTTTTCCAAACCCGGCGGGTCAGAAAAATCAAAATTTGGCAAGTTTTTCAGATTTGGAAGAGGTCACCTTTTCGGGAAAATTTGAGCTTTTTCCAAGCCCGGCAGGTCAGAAAAATCAAATTTGGCAAGTTTTCCAGATTTGGCAGAGGTCACCTTTTCTGGAAAAATTGGAGCTTTTTCCAAACACGGCAGGTCAGAAAAATCAATATTTGGCAAGTTTTTCAAAGAAAATTTGAGCTTTTTCCAAACCACCGGTGGGTCATAAAAATCAAAAATTGGCAAGTTTTTCAGATTTGGAAGAGGTCACTTTTCTGGAAAATTTGAGCTTTTTCCAAACCACCGGTGGGTCATAAAAATCAAAATTTGACAAGTTTTTCAGATTTGGAAGACATCATTTTTCTGGAAAATTTGAGCTTTTTCCAAACCCGGCGGGTCAGAAAATAAAAATTTGGGAAGTTTTTCAGTTTTAGAAGAGGTCACCTTTTCTGGAAAATTTGAGTTTTTTCCAAACCCGGTGGGTCAGAAAAATCAAAATTTGGCCTAGTTTTTCAGATTTGGAAGACATCACTTTTTCTGGAAAATTTGAGCTTTTTCCAAACCCGGCAGGTCAGAAAAATCAAAATTTGGAAAGTTTTTCAGATTTGGAAGACGTCACTTTTTCGAGAAAATTTGAGCTTTTTCCAACCCAGCGGGTCAAAAAAATCAAAATTTAGCAAATTTTTCAGATTCGGAAGAGGTCACGTTTTCTGGGAAATTTGAGCTTTTTCCAAACCCGGCAGGTGAGAAAAATCAAATTTTGGCATGTTTTTCAGAAAAAATTGAGCTTTTTCCAAACCCGGCGGGTCAGAAAAATCAAAATTTGGCAAGTTTTTCAGATTTGGAAGAGGTCACTTTTTCTGGAACATTTCATCATTTTCCAAACACGGCGGGTCAGAAAAATGAAAATTTGGCAAGTTTTCCAGATTTGGCAGAGGTCACCTTTTCTGGAAAATTGGAGCTTTTTCCAAACACGGCAGGTCAGAAAAATCAATATTTGGCAAGTTTTTCAAAGAAAATTTGAGCTTTTTCCAAACCACCGGTGGGTCATAAAAATCAAAATTGGCAAGTTTTTCAGATTTGGAAGAGGTCACTTTTCTGGAAAATTTGAGCTTTTTCCAAACCACCGGTGGGTCATAAAAATCAAAATTTGACAAGTTTTTCAGATTTGGAAGACATCATTTTTCTGGAAAATTTGACCAAACCCGGCGGGTCAGAAAATAAAAATTTGGGAAGTTTTTCAGTTTTAGAAGAGGTCACCTTTTCTGGAAAATTTGAGTTTTTTCCAAACCCGGTGGGTCAGAAAAATCAAAATTTGGCCTAGTTTTTCAGATTTGGAAGACATCACTTTTTCTGGAAAATTTGAGCTTTTTCCAAACCCGGCAGGTCAGAAAAATCAAAATTTGGAAAGTTTTTCAGATTTGGAAGACGTCACTTTTTCGAGAAAATTTGAGCTTTTTCCAACCCAGCGGGTCAAAAAAATCAAAATTTAGCAAATTTTTCAGATTCGGAAGAGGTCACGTTTTCTGGGAAATTTGAGCTTTTTCCAAACCCGGCAGGTGAGAAAAATCAAATTTTGGCATGTTTTTCAGAAAAAAATTGAGCTTTTTCCAAACCCGGCGGGTCAGAAAAATCAAAATTTGGCAAGTTTTTCAGATTTGGAAGAGGTCACTTTTTCTGGAACATTTCATCATTTTCCAAACACCATTTTCCAAACACGGCGGGTCAGAAAAATGAAAATTTGGCAAGTTTTCAGAGAAAATTTGAACTTTTTCCAAATCCGGCGGGTCAGAAAAATCAAAATTTGGCAGGTTTTTCAGATTTGGAAGAGGTCACCTTTTCTGGAAAATTGGAGCTTTTTTCCAAACACGGCAGGTCAGAAAAAGCAATATTTGGCAAGTTTTTCAGAGAAAATTTGAGCTTTTTCCAAACCACCGGTGGGTCAGAAAAATCAAAATTTGGCAAGTTTTTCAGTTTTGGAAGAGGTCACGTTTTCTGGAAAATTTGAGCTTTTTCCAAACCCGGCGGGTCAGAAAAATCAAAATTTGGCAAGTTTTTCAGTTTTGGAAGAGGTCACCTTTCCTGGAAAATTTGAGCTTTTTCCAAACCCGGCAGGTCAGAAAAATCAAAATTTGGCAAGTTTTTCAGAGAAAATTTGAGCTTTTCCAAACCACCGGTGGGTCAGAAAAATCAAAATTTGGCAAGTTTTTCAGTTTTGGAAGAGGCCACTTTTTCAGCAAAATTTGATCTTTTTCCAAACCCGGCGGGTCAGAAAAATCAAAATTTGGCAAGTTTTTCAGATTTGGAAGAGGTCACTTTTTCTGGAACATTTCATCATTTTCCAAACACGGCGGGTCAGAAAAATGAAAATTTGGCAAGTTTTTCAGAGAAAATTTGAACTTTTTCCAAATCCGGCGGGTCAGAAAAATCAAAATTTGGCAGGTTTTTCAGATTTGGAAGAGGTCACCTTTTCTGGAAAATTGGAGCTTTTTCCAAACACGGCAGGTCAGAAAAAGCAATATTTGGCAAGTTTTTCAGAGAAAATTTGAGCTTTTTCCAAACCACCGGTGGGTCAGAAAAATCAAAATTTTGGCAAGTTTTTTCAGTTTTGGAAGAGGTCACGTTTTCTGGAAAATTTGAGCTTTTTCCAAACCCGGCGGGTCAGAAAAATCAAAATTTGGCAAGTTTTTCAGTTTTGGAAGAGGTCACCTTTCCTGGAAAATTTGAGCTTTTTCCAAACCCGGCGGGTCAGAAAAATCAAAATTTGGCAAGTTTTTCAGAGAAAATTGAGCCTTTTCCAAACCACCGGTGGGTCAGAAAAATCAAAATTTGGCAAGTTTTTCAGATTTGGAAGAGGCCACTTTTTCAGCAAAATTTGATCTTTTTCCAAACCCGGCGGGTCAGAAAAATCAAAATTTGGCAAGTTTTTCAGTTTTGGAAGAGGTCACGTTTTCTGGGAAATTTGAGCTTTTTCCAAATCCGGCGGGTCAGAAAAAATAAAAATTTGGCAAGTTTTTCAGATTTGGAAGAGGTCACTTTTTCTGGA
Source organism: Anolis carolinensis (assembly GCF_035594765.1). Taxonomy (NCBI): domain Eukaryota; kingdom Metazoa; phylum Chordata; class Lepidosauria; order Squamata; family Anolidae; genus Anolis; species Anolis carolinensis. Next base: position 19,158 of record NW_026943943.1, read on the forward strand.
AAAGTTCATCATTTTCCAAACCCGGCAGGTCAGAAAAATCAAAATTTGGCAGGTTTTTCAGATTTGGAAGAGGTCACGTTTTCTGGGAAATTTGAGCTTTTTCCAAACCCGGCGGGTCAGAAAATCAAAATTTGGCAAGTTTTTCAGTTTTGGAAGAGGTCACCTTTTCTGGAAAATTTGAGCTTTTTCCAAACCCGGCGGGTCAGAAAAATCAAAATTTGGCAAGTTTTTCAGATTTGGAAGACATCACTTTTTCTGGAAAATTTGAGCTTTTTCCAAACCCGGCAGGTCAGAAAAATAAAAATTTAGTAAGTTTTTCAGAGAAAATTTGAGCTTTTTCCAAACCAGCGGGTCAAAAAAATCAAAATTTAGCAAATTTTTCAGATTTGGAAGAGGTCACGTTTTCTGGGAAATTTGAGCTTTTTCCAAACCCGGCGGGTCAGAAAAATCAAAATTTGGCAAGTTTTTCAGTTTTGGAAGAGGTCACCTTTCTGGAAAATTTGAGCTTTTTCCAAACCCGGCAGGTCAGAAAAATCAATATTTGGCAAGTTTTTCAGAGAAAATTTGAGCTTTTTCAAACCACCGGTGGGTCAGAAAAATCAAAATTTGGCAAGTTTTTCAGATTTGGAAGAGGCCACTTTTTCAGCAAAATTTGATCTTTTTCCAAACCCGGCGGGTCAGAAAAATCAAAATTGGCAAGTTTTTCAGATTTGGAAGAGGTCACTTTTTCTGGAACATTTCATCAATTTTCCAAACACGGCGGGTCAGAAAAATGAAAATTTGGCAAGTTTTTCAGAGAAAATTTGAACTTTTCCAAATCCGGCGGGTCAGAAAAATCAAAGTTTGGCAGGTTTTTCAGATTTGGAAGAGGTCACCTTTCTGGAAAATTGGAGCTTTTTCCAAACACGGCAGGTCAGAAAAAGCAATATTTGGCAAGTTTTTCAGAGAAAATTTGAGCTTTTTCCAAACCACCGGTGGGTCATAAAAATCAAAATTTGGCAAGTTTTTCAGTTTTGGAAGAGGTCACGTTTTCTGGGAAATTTGAGCTTTTTCCAAATCCGGCGGGTCAGAAAAATAAAAATTTGGCAAGTTTTTCAGATTTGGAAGAGGTCACTTTTTCTGGAAAAGTTCATCATTTTCCAAAACCCGGCAGGTCAGAAAATAAAAATTTAGGAAGTTTTTCTGAGAAAATTTGAGCTTCTTCCAACCCAGCGGGTCAAAAAAATCAAAATTTAGCAAATTTTTCAGATTTGGAAGAGGTCACGTTTTCTGGGAAATTTGAGCTTTTTCCAAACCCGGCGGGTCAGAAAAATCAAAATTTGGCAAGTTTTTCAGTTTTGGAAGAGGTCACCTTTTCTGGAAAATTGGAGCTTTTTCCAAACACGGCAGGTCAGAAAAAGCAATATTTGGCAAGTTTTTCAGAGAAAATTTGAGCTTTTTCCAAACCACCGGTGGGTCAGAAAAATCAAAATTGGCAAGTTTTTCAGTTTTGGAAGAGGTCACGTTTTCTGGAAATTTTGAGCTTTTTCCAAACCCGGCGGGTCAGAAAAATCAAAATTTGGCAAGGTTTTCAATTTTGGAAGAGGTCACCTTTCCTGGAAAATTGAGCTTTTTCCAAACCCGGCGGGTCAGAAAAATCAAAATTTGGCAAGTTTTTCAGAGAAAATTTGAGCCTTTTCCAAACCACCGGTGGGTCAGAAAAATCAAAATTTGGCAAGTTTTTCAGATTTGGAAGAGGCCACTTTTTCAGCAAAATTTGATCTTTTTCCAACCCGGCGGGTCAGAAAAATCAAAATTTGGCAAGTTTTTCAGTTTTGGAAGAGGTCACGTTTTCTGGGAAATTTGAGCTTTTCCAAATCGGCGGGTCAGAAAAATAAAAATTTGGCAAGTTTTTCAGATTTGGAAGAGGTCACTTTTTCTGGAAAAGTTCATCATTTTCCCAAACCGGCAGGTCAGAAAAATCAAAATTTGGCAAGTTTCCAGATTTGGCAGAGGTCACCTTTTCTGGAAAATTGGAGCTTTTTCCAAACATGGCAGGTCAGAAAAATCAATATTTGGCAAGTTTTTCAGAGAAAATTTGAGCTTTTTCCAACCCACCGGTGGGTCATAAAATCAAATTTGACAAGTTTTTCAGATTTGGAAGAGATCACGTTTTCTGGGAAATTTGAGCTTTTTCCAAACCCGGCAGGTCAGAAAAATAAAAATTTAGGAAGTTTTTCAGAGAAAAATTTGAGCTTTTTCCAACCCAGCGGGTCAAAAAAATCAAAATTTAGCAAATTTTTCAGATTTGGAAGGAGGTCACATTTTCTGGGAAATTTGAGCTTTTTCCAAACCCGGCGGGTCAGAAAAATCAAAATTTGGAAAGTTTTTCAGATTTGGAAGACGTCACTTTTGCTGAAAAATTTGAGCTTTTTCCAAACCCGGCAGGTCAGAAAAATCAAATTTTGGCATGTTTTTCAGGTTTGGAAGAGGTCACCTTTTCGCAAAATTTGAGCTTTTTCCAAATCCTGCGGGTCAAAAAATAAAAATTTGGGAAGTTTTTCAGTTTTAGAAGAGGTCACCCTTTCTGGAAAATTTGAGTTTTTTCCAAACCCGGTGGGTCAGAAAAATCAAAATTTGGCAAGTTTTTCAGATTTGGAAGACATCACTTTTTCTGGAAAATTTGAGCTTTTTCCAACCAGGCAGGTCAGAAAAATAAAAATTTAGGAAGTTTTTCAGAGAAAATTTGAGCTTTTTCCAACCCAGCGGGTCAAAAAAATCAAAATTTAGCAAATTTTTCAGATTTGGAAGAGGTCACATTTTCTGGGAAATTTGAGCTTTTTCCAAACCCGGCGGGTAAGAAAAATCAAAATTTGGAAAGTTTTTCAGATTTGGAAGACGTCACTTTTGCTGGAAAATTTGAGCTTTTTCCAAACCCGGCAGGTCAGAAAATCAAATTTTGGCATGTTTTTCAGAAAAAATTGAGCTTTTTCCAAACCCGGCGGGTCAGAAAAATCAAAATTTGGCAAGTTTTTCAGATTTGGAAGAGGTCACCTTTTCGGGAAAATTTGAGCTTTTTCCAAGCCCGGCAGGTCAGAAAAATCAAAATTTGGCAAGTTTTCCAGATTTGGCAGAGGTCACCTTTTCTGGAAAATTGGAGCTTTTTCCAAACACGGCAGGTCAGAAAAATCAATATTTGGCAAGTTTTTCAAAGAAAATTTGAGCTTTTTCCAAACCACCGTGTGGTCATAAAAATCAAAAATTGGCAAGTTTTTCAGATTTGGAAGAGGTCACTTTTCTGGAAAATTTGAGCTTTTTCCAAACCACCGGTGGGTCATAAAAATCAAAATTTGACAAGTTTTTCAGATTTGGAAGACATCATTTTTCTGGAAAATTTGAGCTTTTTCCAAACCCGGCGGGTCAGAAAATAAAATTTGGGAAGTTTTTCAGTTTTAGAAGAGGTCACCTTTTCTGGAAAATTTGAGTTTTTTCCAAACCCGGTGGGTCAGAAAAATCAAAATTTGGCCTAGTTTTTCAGATTTGGAAGACATCACTTTTTCTGGAAAATTTGAGCTTTTTCCAAACCCGGCAGGTCAGAAAAATCAAAATTTGGAAAGTTTTTCAGATTGGAAGACGTCACTTTTTCGAGAAAATTTTGAGCTTTTTCCAACCCAGCGGGTCAAAAAAATCAAAATTTAGCAAATTTTTCAGATTCGGAAGAGGTCACGTTTTCTGGGAAATTTGAGCTTTTTCCAAACCCGGGCAGGTGAGAAAAATCAAATTTTGGCATGTTTTTCAGAAAAAAATTGAGCTTTTTCCAAACCGGCGGGTCAGAAAAATCAAAATTTGGCAAGTTTTTCAGATTTGGAAGAGGTCACTTTTCTGGAAAAGTTCATCATTTTCCAAACCCGGCAGGTCAGAAAAATAAAATTTAGGAAGTTTTTCTGAGAAAATTTGAGCTTCTTCCAACCCAGCGGGTCAAAAAAAATCAAAATTTAGCAAATTTTTCAGATTTGGAAGAGGTCACGTTTTCTGGGAAATTTGAGCTTTTTCCAAACCCGGCGGGTCAGAAAAATCAAAATTTGGCAAGTTTTTCAGTTTTGGAAGAGGTCACCTTTTCTGGAAAATTGGAGCTTTTTCCAAACACGGCAGGTCAGAAAAAGCAATATTTGGCAAGTTTTTCAGAGAAAATTTGAGCTTTTTCCAAACCACCGGTGGGTCAGAAAAATCAAAATTTGGCAAGTTTTTCAGTTTTGGAAGAGGTCACGTTTTCTGGAAATTTTGAGCTTTTTCCAAACCCGGCGGGTCAGAAAAATCAAAATTTGGCAAGGTTTTCAATTTTGGAAGAGGTCACCTTTCCTGGAAAATTTGAGCTTTTTCCAAACCCGGCGGTCAGAAAAATCAAAATTTGGCAAGTTTTTCAGAGAAAATTTGAGCCTTTTCCAAACCACCGGTGGGTCAGAAAAATCAAAATTTGGCAAGTTTTTCAGATTTGGAAGAGGCCACTTTTTCAGCAAAATTTGATCTTTTTCCAAACCCGGCGGGTCAGAAAAATCAAAATTTGGCAAGTTTTTCAGTTTTGGAAGAGGTCACGTTTTCTGGGAAATTTGAGCTTTTTCCAAATCCGGCGGGTCAGAAAAATAAAAATTTGGCAAGTTTTTCAGATTTGGAAGTGGAAAAGTTCATCATTTTCCAAACCCGGCAGGTCAGAAAAATCAAAATTTGGCAAGTTTTCCAGATTTGGCAGAGGTCACCTTTTCTGGAAAATTGGAGCTTTTTCCAAACATGGCAGGTCAGAAAAATCAATATTTGGCAAGTTTTTCAGAGAAAATTTGAGCTTTTTCCAACCCACCGGTGGGTCATAAAAATCAAAATTTGACAAGTTTTTCAGATTTGGAAGAGATCACGTTTTCTGGGAAATTTGAGCTTTTTCCAAACCCGGCAGGTCAGAAAAATAAAAATTTAGGAAGTTTTTCAGAGAAAATTTGAGCTTTTTCCAACCCAGCGGGTCAAAAAAATCAAAATTTAGCAAATTTTTCAGATTTGGAAGAGGTCACATTTTCTGGGAAATTTGAGCTTTTTCCAAACCCGGCGGGTCAGAAAAATCAAAATTTGGAAAGTTTTTCAGATTTGGAAGACGTCACTTTTGCTGAAAAATTTGAGCTTTTTCCAAACCCGGCAGGTCAGAAAAATCAAATTTTGGCATGTTTTTCAGGTTTGGAAGAGGTCACCTTTTCGGCAAAATTTGAGCTTTTTCCAAATCCTGCGGGTCAAAAAATAAAAATTTGGGAAGTTTTTCAGTTTTAGAAGAGGTCACCCTTTCTGGAAAATTTGAGTTTTTTCCAAACCCGGTGGGTCAGAAAAATCAAAATTTGGCAAGTTTTTCAGATTTGGAAGACATCACTTTTTCTGGAAAATTTGAGCTTTTTCCAAACCAGGCAGGTCAGAAAAATAAAAATTTAGGAAGTTTTTCAGAGAAAATTTGAGCTTTTTCCAACCCAGCGGGTCAAAAAAATCAAAATTTAGCAAATTTTTCAGATTTGGAAGAGGTCACATTTTCTGGGAAATTTGAGCTTTTTCCAAACCCGGCGGGTCAGAAAAATCAAAATTTGGAAAGTTTTTCAGATTTGGAAGACGTCACTTTTGCTGGAAAATTTGAGCTTTTTCCAAACCCGGCAGGTCAGAAAAATCAAATTTTGGCATGTTTTTCAGAAAAAAATTGAGCTTTTTCCAAACCCGGCGGGTCAGAAAAATCAAAATTTGGCAAGTTTTTCAGATTTGGAAGAGGTCACCTTTTCGGGAAAATTTGAGCTTTTTCCAAGCCCGGCAGGTCAGAAAAATCAAAATTTGGCAAGTTTTCCAGATTTGGCAGAGGTCACCTTTTCTGGAAAATTGGAGCTTTTTCCAAACACGGCAGGTCAGAAAAATCAATATTTGGCAAGTTTTTCAAAGAAAATTTGAGCTTTTTCCAAACCACCGGTGGGTCATAAAAATCAAAAATTGGCAAGTTTTTCAGATTTGGAAGAGGTCACTTTTCTGGAAAATTTGAGCTTTTTCCAAACCACCGGTGGGTCATAAAAATCAAAATTTGACAAGTTTTTCAGATTTGGAAGACATCATTTTTCTGGAAAATTTGAGCTTTTTCCAAACCCGGCGGGTCAGAAAATAAAAATTTGGGAAGTTTTTCAGTTTTAGAAGAGGTCACCTTTTCTGGAAAATTTGAGTTTTTTCCAAACCCGGTGGGTCAGAAAAATCAAAATTTGGCCTAGTTTTTCAGATTTGGAAGACATCACTTTTTCTGGAAAATTTGAGCTTTTTCCAAACCCGGCAGGTCAGAAAAATCAAAATTTGGAAAGTTTTTCAGATTTGGAAGACGTCACTTTTTCGAGAAAATTTGAGCTTTTTCCAACCCAGCGGGTCAAAAAAATCAAAATTTAGCAAATTTTTCAGATTCGGAAGAGGTCACGTTTTCTGGGAAATTTGAGCTTTTTCCAAACCCGGCAGGTGAGAAAAATCAAATTTTGGCATGTTTTTCAGAAAAAAATTGAGCTTTTTCCAAACCCGGCGGGTCAGAAAAATCAAAATTTGGCAAGTTTTTCAGATTTGGAAGAGGTCACTTTTTCTGGAACATTTCATCATTTTCCAAACACGGCGGGTCAGAAAAATGAAAATTTGGCAAGTTTTCCAGATTTGGCAGAGGTCACCTTTTCTGGAAAATTGGAGCTTTTTCCAAACACGGCAGGTCAGAAAAATCAATATTTGGCAAGTTTTTCAAAGAAAATTTGAGCTTTTTCCAAACCACCGGTGGGTCATAAAAATCAAAAATTGGCAAGTTTTTCAGATTTGGAAGAGGTCACTTTTCTGGAAAATTTGAGCTTTTTCCAAACCACCGGTGGGTCATAAAAATCAAAATTTGACAAGTTTTTCAGATTTGGAAGACATCATTTTTCTGGAAAATTTGAGCTTTTTCCAAACCCGGCGGGTCAGAAAATAAAAATTTGGGAAGTTTTTCAGTTTTAGAAGAGGTCACCTTTTCTGGAAAATTTGAGTTTTTTCCAAACCCGGTGGGTCAGAAAAATCAAAATTTGGCCTAGTTTTTCAGATTTGGAAGACATCACTTTTTCTGGAAAATTTGAGCTTTTTCCAAACCCGGCAGGTCAGAAAAATCAAAATTTGGAAAGTTTTTCAGATTTGGAAGACGTCACTTTTTCGAGAAAATTTGAGCTTTTTCCAACCCAGCGGGTCAAAAAAATCAAAATTTAGCAAATTTTTCAGATTCGGAAGAGGTCACGTTTTCTGGGAAATTTGAGCTTTTTCCAAACCCGGCAGGTGAGAAAAATCAAATTTTGGCATGTTTTTCAGAAAAAAATTGAGCTTTTTCCAAACCCGGCGGGTCAGAAAAATCAAAATTTGGCAAGTTTTTCAGATTTGGAAGAGGTCACTTTTTCTGGAACATTTCATCATTTTCCAAACACGGCGGGTCAGAAAAATGAAAATTTGGCAAGTTTTTCAGAGAAAATTTGAACTTTTTCCAAATCCGGCGGGTCAGAAAAATCAAAATTTGGCAGGTTTTTCAGATTTGGAAGAGGTCACCTTTTCTGGAAAATTGGAGCTTTTTCCAAACACGGCAGGTCAGAAAAAGCAATATTTGGCAAGTTTTTCAGAGAAAATTTGAGCTTTTTCCAAACCACCGGTGGGTCAGAAAAATCAAAATTTGGCAAGTTTTTCAGTTTTGGAAGAGGTCACGTTTTCTGGAAAATTTGAGCTTTTTCCAAACCCGGCGGGTCAGAAAAATCAAAATTTGGCAAGTTTTTCAGTTTTGGAAGAGGTCACCTTTCCTGGAAAATTTGAGCTTTTTCCAAACCCGGCAGGTCAGAAAAATCAAAATTTGGCAAGTTTTTCAGAGAAAATTTGAGCTTTTTCCAAACCACCGGTGGGTCAGAAAAATCAAAATTTGGCAAGTTTTTCAGTTTTGGAAGAGGCCACTTTTTCAGCAAAATTTGATCTTTTTCCAAACCCGGCGGGTCAGAAAAATCAAAATTTGGCAAGTTTTTCAGATTTGGAAGAGGTCACTTTTTCTGGAACATTTCATCATTTTCCAAACACGGCGGGTCAGAAAAATGAAAATTTGGCAAGTTTTTCAGAGAAAATTTGAACTTTTTCCAAATCCGGCGGGTCAGAAAAATCAAAATTTGGCAGGTTTTTCAGATTTGGAAGAGGTCACCTTTTCTGGAAAATTGGAGCTTTTTCCAAACACGGCAGGTCAGAAAAAGCAATATTTGGCAAGTTTTTCAGAGAAAATTTGAGCTTTTTCCAAACCACCGGTGGGTCAGAAAAATCAAAATTTGGCAAGTTTTTCAGTTTTGGAAGAGGTCACGTTTTCTGGAAAATTTGAGCTTTTTCCAAACCCGGCGGGTCAGAAAAATCAAAATTTGGCAAGTTTTTCAGTTTTGGAAGAGGTCACCTTTCCTGGAAAATTTGAGCTTTTTCCAAACCCGGCGGGTCAGAAAAATCAAAATTTGGCAAGTTTTTCAGAGAAAATTTGAGCCTTTTCCAAACCACCGGTGGGTCAGAAAAATCAAAATTTGGCAAGTTTTTCAGATTTGGAAGAGGCCACTTTTTCAGCAAAATTTGATCTTTTTCCAAACCCGGCGGGTCAGAAAAATCAAAATTTGGCAAGTTTTTCAGTTTTGGAAGAGGTCACGTTTTCTGGGAAATTTGAGCTTTTTCCAAATCCGGCGGGTCAGAAAAATAAAAATTTGGCAAGTTTTTCAGATTTGGAAGAGGTCACTTTTTCTGGAAAAGTTCATCATTTTCCAAACCCGGCAGGTCAGAAAAATCAAAATTTGGCAGGTTTTTCAGATTTGGAAGAGGTCACGTTTTCTGGGAAATTTGAGCTTTTTCCAAACCCGGCGGGTCAGAAAAATCAAAATTTGGCAAGTTTTTCAGTTTTGGAAGAGGTCACCTTTTCTGGAAAATTTGAGCTTTTTCCAAACCCGGCGGGTCAGAAAAATCAAAATTTGGCAAGTTTTTCAGATTTGGAAGACATCACTTTTTCTGGAAAATTTGAGCTTTTTCCAAACCCGGCAGGTCAGAAAAATAAAAATTTAGTAAGTTTTTCAGAGAAAATTTGAGCTTTTTCCAAACCAGCGGGTCAAAAAAATCAAAATTTAGCAAATTTTTCAGATTTGGAAGAGGTCACGTTTTCTGGGAAATTTGAGCTTTTTCCAAACCCGGCGGGTCAGAAAAATCAAAATTTGGCAAGTTTTTCAGTTTTGGAAGAGGTCACCTTTCCTGGAAAATTTGAGCTTTTTCCAAACCCGGCGGGTCAGAAAAATCAAAATTTGGCAAGTTTTTCAGAGAAAATTTGAGCTTTTTCCAAACCACCGGTGGGTCAGAAAAATCAAAATTTGGCAAGTTTTTCAGTTTTGGAAGAGGCCACTTTTTCAGCAAAATTTGATCTTTTTCCAAACCCGGCGGGTCAGAAAAATCAAAATTTGGCAAGTTTTTCAGATTTGGAAGAGGTCACTTTTTCTGGAACATTTCATCATTTTCCAAACACGGCGGGTCAGAAAAATGAAAATTTGGCAAGTTTTTCAGAGAAAATTTGAACTTTTTCCAAATCCGGCAGGTCAGAAAAATCAAAATTTGGCAGGTTTTTCAGATTTGGAAGAGGTCACTTTTTCTGGAAAATTGGAGCTTTTTCCAAACACGGCAGGTCAGAAAAAGCAATATTTGGCAAGTTTTTCAGAGAAAATTTGAGCTTTTTCCAAACCACCGGTGGGTCAGAAAAATCAAAATTTGGCAAGTTTTTCAGTTTTGGAAGAGGTCACGTTTTCTGGAAAATTTGAGCTTTTTCCAAACCCGGCGGGTCAGAAAAATCAAAATTTGGCAAGTTTTTCAGTTTTGGAAGAGGTCACCTTTCCTGGAAAATTTGAGCTTTTTCCAAACCCGGCAGGTCAGAAAAATCAAAATTTGGCAAGTTTTTCAGAGAAAATTTGAGCTTTTTCCAAACCACCGGTGGGTCAGAAAAATCAAAATTTGGCAAGTTTTTCAGTTTTGGAAGAGGCCACTTTTTCAGCAAAATTTGATCTTTTTCCAAACCCGGCGGGTCAGAAAAATCAAAATTTGGCAAGTTTTTCAGATTTGGAAGAGGTCACTTTTTCTGGAACATTTCATCATTTTCCAAACACGGCGGGTCAGAAAAATGAAAATTTGGCAAGTTTTTCAGAGAAAATTTGAACTTTTTCCAAATCCGGCGGGTCAGAAAAATCAAAATTTGGCAGGTTTTTCAGATTTGGAAGAGGTCACCTTTTCTGGAAAATTGGAGCTTTTTCCAAACACGGCAGGTCAGAAAAAGCAATATTTGGCAAGTTTTTCAGAGAAAATTTGAGCTTTTTCCAAACCACCGGTGGGTCAGAAAAATCAAAATTTGGCAAGTTTTTCAGTTTTGGAAGAGGTCACGTTTTCTGGAAAATTTGAGCTTTTTCCAAACCCGGCGGGTCAGAAAAATCAAAATTTGGCAAGTTTTTCAGTTTTGGAAGAGGTCACCTTTCCTGGAAAATTTGAGCTTTTTCCAAACCCGGCGGGTCAGAAAAATCAAAATTTGGCAAGTTTTTCAGAGAAAATTTGAGCCTTTTCCAAACCACCGGTGGGTCAGAAAAATCAAAATTTGGCAAGTTTTTCAGATTTGGAAGAGGCCACTTTTTCAGCAAAATTTGATCTTTTTCCAAACCCGGCGGGTCAGAAAAATCAAAATTTGGCAAGTTTTTCAGTTTTGGAAGAGGTCACGTTTTCTGGGAAATTTGAGCTTTTTCCAAATCCGGCGGGTCAGAAAAATAAAAATTTGGCAAGTTTTTCAGATTTGGAAGAGGTCACTTTTTCTGGAAAAGTTCATCATTTTCCAAACCCGGCAGGTCAGAAAAATCAAAATTTGGCAGGTTTTTCAGATTTGGAAGAGGTCACGTTTTCTGGGAAATTTGAGCTTTTTCCAAACCCGGCGGGTCAGAAAAATCAAAATTTGGCAAGTTTTTCAGTTTTGGAAGAGGTCACCTTTTCTGGAAAATTTGAGCTTTTTCCAAACCCGGCGGGTCAGAAAAATCAAAATTTGGCAAGTTTTTCAGATTTGGAAGACATCACTTTTTCTGGAAAATTTGAGCTTTTTCCAAACCCGGCAGGTCAGAAAAATAAAAATTTAGTAAGTTTTTCAGAGAAAATTTGAGCTTTTTCCAAACCAGCGGGTCAAAAAAATCAAAATTTAGCAAATTTTTCAGATTTGGAAGAGGTCACGTTTTCTGGGAAATTTGAGCTTTTTCCAAACCCGGCGGGTCAGAAAAATCAAAATTTGGCAAGTTTTTCAGTTTTGGAAGAGGTCACCTTTCCTGGAAAATTTGAGCTTTTTCCAAACCCGGCGGGTCAGAAAAATCAAAATTTGGCAAGTTTTTCAGAGAAAATTTGAGCTTTTTCCAAACCACCGGTGGGTCAGAAAAATCAAAATTTGGCAAGTTTTTCAGTTTTGGAAGAGGCCACTTTTTCAGCAAAATTTGATCTTTTTCCAAACCCGGCGGGTCAGAAAAATCAAAATTTGGCAAGTTTTTCAGATTTGGAAGAGGTCACTTTTTCTGGAACATTTCATCATTTTCCAAACACGGCGGGTCAGAAAAATGAAAATTTGGCAAGTTTTTCAGAGAAAATTTGAACTTTTTCCAAATCCGGCAGGTCAGAAAAATCAAAATTTGGCAGGTTTTTCAGATTTGGAAGAGGTCACTTTTTCTGGAAAATTGGAGCTTTTTCCAAACACGGCAGGTCAGAAAAAGCAATATTTGGCAAGTTTTTCAGAGAAAATTTGAGCTTTTTCCAAACCACCGGTGGGTCAGAAAAATCAAAATTTGGCAAGTTTTTCAGTTTTGGAAGAGGTCACGTTTTCTGGAAAATTTGAGCTTTTTCCAAACCCGGCGGGTCAGAAAAATCAAAATTTGGCAAGTTTTTCAGTTTTGGAAGAGGTCACCTTTCCTGGAAAATTTGAGCTTTTTCCAAACCCGGCGGGTCAGAAAAATCAAAATTTGGCAAGTTTTTCAGAGAAAATTTGAGCCTTTTCCAAACCACCGGTGGGTCAGAAAAATCAAAATTTGGCAAGTTTTTCAGATTTGGAAGAGGCCACTTTTTCAGCAAAATTTGATCTTTTTCCAAACCCGGCGGGTCAGAAAAATCAAAATTTGGCAAGTTTTTCAGTTTTGGAAGAGGTCACGTTTTCTGGGAAATTTGAGCTTTTTCCAAATCCGGCGGGTCAGAAAAATAAAAATTTGGCAAGTTTTTCAGATTTGGAAGAGGTCACTTTTTCTGGAAAAGTTCATCATTTTCCAAACCCGGCAGGTCAGAAAAATCAAAATTTGGCAAGTTTTCCAGATTTGGCAGAGGTCACCTTTTCTGGAAAATTGGAGCTTTTTCCAAACATGGCAGGTCAGAAAAATCAATATTTGGCAAGTTTTTCAGAGAAAATTTGAGCTTTTTCCAACCCACCGGTGGGTCATAAAAATCAAAATTTGACAAGTTTTTCAGATTTGGAAGAGATCACGTTTTCTGGGAAATTTGAGCTTTTTCCAAACCCGGCAGGTCAGAAAAATAAAAATTTAGGAAGTTTTTCAGAGAAAATTTGAGCTTTTTCCAACCCAGCGGGTCAAAAAAATCAAAATTTAGCAAATTTTTCAGATTTGGAAGAGGTCACATTTTCTGGGAAATTTGAGCTTTTTCCAAACCCGGCGGGTCAGAAAAATCAAAATTTGGAAAGTTTTTCAGATTTGGAAGACGTCACTTTTGCTGAAAAATTTGAGCTTTTTCCAAACCCGGCAGGTCAGAAAAATCAAATTTTGGCATGTTTTTCAGGTTTGGAAGAGGTCACCTTTTCGGCAAAATTTGAGCTTTTTCCAAATCCTGCGGGTCAAAAAATAAAAATTTGGGAAGTTTTTCAGTTTTAGAAGAGGTCACCCTTTCTGGAAAATTTGAGTTTTTTCCAAACCCGGTGGGTCAGAAAAATCAAAATTTGGCAAGTTTTTCAGATTTGGAAGACGTCACTTTTTCTGGAAAATTTGAGCTTTTTCCAAACCAGGCAGGTCAGAAAAATAAAAATTTAGGAAGTTTTTCAGAGAAAATTTGAGCTTTTTCCAACCCAGCGGGTCAAAAAAATCAAAATTTAGCAAATTTTTCAGATTTGGAAGAGGTCACATTTTCTGGGAAATTTGAGCTTTTTCCAAACCCGGCGGGTCAGAAAAATCAAAATTTGGCAAGTTTTTCAGATTTGGAAGAGGTCACCTTTTCTGGAAAATTTGAGCTTTTTCGAAACCCGGTGGGTCAGAAAAAATCAAAATTTGGCAAGGTTTTCAGATTTGGAAGAGGTCACCTTTTCTGGAAAATTTCATCATTTTCCAAACCCAGCGGGTCAGAAAAATCAAAATTTGGCTAGTTTTTCAGTTTTGGAAGAGGTCACTTTTTCAGCAAAATTTGAGCCTTTTCCAAATCCAGCGGGTCAGAAAAATCGAATTTTGGCATGTTTTTCAGATTTGGAAGAGGTCACCTTTTCTGGAAAATTTGAGCTTTTTCCAAACTCGGTGGGTCAGAAAAATAAACATTTAGCAAATTTTTCAGATTTGGAAGACGTCACTTTTTCTGGAAAATGTCATCATTTTCCAAACTTGGCGGGTCAGAAAAATGAAATTTTGGCCTAGTTTTTCAGATTTGGAAGAGGTCACGTTTTCTGGAAAATTGGAGCTTTTTCCAAACCCGGCAGGTCAGAAAAATCAATATTTGGCAAGTTTTTCAGAGAAAATTTGAGCTTTTTCCAAACCACCGGTGGGTCAGAAAAATCAAAATTTGGCAAGTTTTTCAGATTTGGAAGAGGCCACTTTTTCAGCAAAATTTGATCTTTTTCCAAACCCGGCGGGTCAGAAAAATCAAAATTTGGCAAGTTTTTCAGATTTGGAAGAGGTCACTTTTTCTGGAACATTTCATCATTTTCCAAACACGGCGGGTCAGAAAAATGAAAATTTGGCAAGTTTTTCAGAGAAAATTTGAACTTTTTCCAAATCCGGCGGGTCAGAAAAATCAAAGTTTGGCAGGTTTTTCAGATTTGGAAGAGGTCACCTTTTCTGGAAAATTGGAGCTTTTTCCAAACACGGCAGGTCAGAAAAAGCAATATTTGGCAAGTTTTTCAGAGAAAATTTGAGCTTTTTCCAAACCACCGGTGGGTCATAAAAATCAAAATTTGGCAAGTTTTTCAGTTTTGGAAGAGGTCACGTTTTCTGGGAAATTTGAGCTTTTTCCAAATCCGGCGGGTCAGAAAAATAAAAATTTGGCAAGTTTTTCAGATTTGGAAGAGGTCACTTTTTCTGGAAAAGTTCATCATTTTCCAAACCCGGCAGGTCAGAAAAATAAAAATTTAGGAAGTTTTTCTGAGAAAATTTGAGCTTCTTCCAACC
>NW_026943944.1:0-33262 GCF_035594765.1 Anolis carolinensis
TTCCAGATTTGGCAGAGGTCACTTTTTCTGGAAAATTTGAAGATTTTCCAAACCCGGCGGGTCAGAAAAATCAAAATTTGGCAAGTTTTCCAGATTTGGCAGAGGTCACTTTTTCTGGAAAATTTCATCATTTTCCAAACCCGGCGGGTCAGAAAAATGAAAATTTGGCAAGTTTTCCAGATTTGGCAGAGGTCACTTTTTCTGGAAAATTTGAAGATTTTCCAAACCCGGCGGGTCAGAAAAATCAAAATTTGGCAAGTTTTCCAGATTTGGCAGAGGTCACTTTTTCTGGAAAATTTCATCATTTTCCAAACCCGGCGGGTCAGAAAAATGAAAATTTGGCAAGTTTTCCAGATTTGGCAGAGGTCACTTTTTCTGGAAAATTTCATCATTTTCCAAATCCGGCGGGTCAGAAAAATCAAAATTTGGCAAGTTTTCCAGATTTGGCAGAGGTCACTTTTTCTGGAAAATTTCATCATTTTCCAAACCCGGCGGGTCAGGAAAATCAAAATTTGGCAAGTTTTCCAGATTTGGCAGAGGTCACTTTTTCTGGAAAATTTCATCATTTTCCAAACCCGGCGGGTCAGAAAAATGAAAATTTGGCAAGTTTTCCAGATTTGGCAGAGGTCACTTTTTCTGGAAAATTTGAAGATTTTCCAAACCCGGCGGGTCAGAAAAATGAAAATTTGGCAAGTTTTCCAGATTTGGCAGAGGTCACTTTTTCTGGAAAATTTCATCATTTTCCAAACCCGGCGGGTCAGAAAAATGAAAATTTGGCAAGTTTTCCAGATTTGGCAGAGGTCACTTTTTCTGGAAAATTTGAAGATTTTCCAAACCCGGCGGGTCAGAAAAATCAAAATTTGGCAAGTTTTCCAGATTTGGCAGAGGTCACTTTTTCTGGAAAATTTCATCATTTTCCAAACCCGGCGGGTCAGAAAAATCAAAATTTGGCAAGTTTTCCAGATTTGGCAGAGGTCACTTTTTCTGGAAAATTTGAAGATTTTCCAAACCCGGCGGGTCAGAAAAAATCAAAATTTGGCAAGTTTTCCAGATTTGGCAGAGGTCACTTTTTCTGGAAAATTTGAAGATTTTCCAAACCCGGCGGGTCAGAAAAATGAAAATTTGGCAAGTTTTCCAGATTTGGCAGAGGTCACTTTTTCTGGAAAATTTGAAGATTTTCCAAACCCGGCGGGTCAGAAAAATCAAAATTTGGCAAGTTTTCCAGATTTGGCAGAGGTCACTTTTTCTGGAAAATTTGAAGATTTTCCAAACCCGGCGGGTCAGAAAAATGAAAATTTGGCAAGTTTTCCAGATTTGGCAGAGGTCACTTTTTCTGGAAAATTTCATCATTTTCCAAACCCGGCGGGTCAGAAAAATCAAAATTTGGCAAGTTTTCCAGATTTGGCAGAGGTCACTTTTTCTGGAAAATTTCATCATTTTCCAAACCCGGCGGGTCAGAAAAATGAAAATTTGGCAAGTTTTCCAGATTTGGCAGAGGTCACTTTTTCCGGAAAATTTCACCGTTTTCCAAACCCGGCGGGTCAGAAAAATGAAAATTTGGCAAGTTTTCCAGATTTGGCAGAGGTCACTTTTTCCGGAAAATTTCATCGTTTTCCAAACCCGGCGGGTCAGAAAAATGAAAATTTGGCAAGTTTTCCAGATTTGGCAGAGGTCACTTTTTCCGGAAAATTTGAAGATTTTCCAAACCCGGCGGGTCAGAAAAATGAAAATTTGGCAAGTTTTCCAGATTTGGCAGAGGTCACTTTTTCCGGAAAATTTCATCGTTTTCCAAACCCGGCGGGTCAGAAAAATGAAAATTTGGCAAGTTTTCCAGATTTGGCAGAGGTCACTTTTTCCGGAAAATTTGATCGTTTTCCAAACCCGGCGGGTCAGAAAAATGAAAATTTGGCAAGTTTTCCAGATTTGGCAGAGGTCACTTTTTCCGGAAAATTTCATCGTTTTCCAAACCCGGCGG
This sequence comes from Anolis carolinensis, assembly GCF_035594765.1. Classification (NCBI taxonomy): domain Eukaryota; kingdom Metazoa; phylum Chordata; class Lepidosauria; order Squamata; family Anolidae; genus Anolis; species Anolis carolinensis. Next base: position 1,976 of record NW_026943944.1, read on the forward strand.
GTCAGAAAAATGAAAATTTGGCAAGTTTTCCAGATTTGGCAGAGGTCACTTTTTCCGGAAAATTTCATCGTTTTCCAAACCCGGCGGGTCAGAAAAATGAAAATTTGGCAAGTTTTCCAGATTTGACAGAGGTCACTTTTTCTGGAAAATTTGAAGATTTTCCAAACCGGCGGGTCAGAAAAATCAAAATTTGGCAAGTTTTCCAGATTTGGCAGAGGTCACTTTTTCTGGAAAATTTCATCATTTTCCAAACCCGGCGGGTCAGAAAAATCAAAATTTGGCAAGTTTTCCAGATTTGGCAGAGGTCACTTTTTCTGGAAAATTTGAAGATTTTCCAAACCCGGCGGGTCAGAAAAATGAAAATTTGGCAAGTTTTCCAGATTTGGCAGAGGTCACTTTTTCTGGAAAATTTCATCATTTTCCAAACCCGGCGGGTCAGAAAATGAAAATTTGGCAAGTTTTCCAGATTTGGCAGAGGTCACTTTTTCTGGAAAATTTCATCATTTTCCAAACCCGGCGGGTCAGAAAAATGAAAATTTGGCAAGTTTTCCAGATTTGGCAGAGGTCACTTTTTCTGGAAAATTTCATCATTTTCCAAACCCGGCGGGTCAGAAAAATCAAAATTTGGCAAGTTTTCCAGATTTGGCAGAGGTCACTTTTTCTGGAAAATTTCATCATTTTCCAAACCCGGCGGGTCAGAAAAATCAAAATTTGGCAAGTTTTCCAGATTTGGCAGAGGTCACTTTTTCTGGAAAATTTCATCATTTTCCAAACCCGGCGGGTCAGAAAAATGAAAATTTGGCAAGTTTTCCAGATTTGACAGAGGTCACTTTTTCTGGAAAATTTGAAGATTTTCCAAACCCGGCGGGTCAGAAAAATCAAAATTTGGCAAGTTTTCCAGATTTGGCAGAGGTCACTTTTTCTGGAAAATTTTAAGATTTTCCAAACCCGGCGGGTCAGAAAAATCAAAATTTGGGAAGTTTTCCAGATTTGGCAGAGGTCACTTTTTCTGGAAAATTTGAAGATTTTCCAAACCCGGCGGGTCAGAAAAATGAAAATTTGGCAAGTTTTCCAGATTTGGCAGAGGTCACTTTTTCTGGAAAATTTCATCATTTTCCAAACCCGGCGGGTCAGAAAAATGAAAATTTGGCAAGTTTTCCAGATTTGGCAGAGGTCACTTTTTCTGGAAAATTTGAAGATTTTCCAAACCCGGCGGGTCAGAAAAATGAAAATTTGGCAAGTTTTCCAGATTTGGCAGAGGTCACTTTTTCTGGAAAATTTCATCATTTTCCAAACCCGGCGGGTCAGAAAAATCAAAATTTGGCAAGTTTTCCAGATTTGGCAGAGGTCACTTTTTCTGGAAAATTTCATCATTTTCCAAACCCGGCGGGTCAGAAAAATCAAAATTTGGCAAGTTTTCCAGATTTGGGAGAGGTCACTTTTTCTGGAAAATTTCATCATTTTCCAAACCCGGCGGGTCAGAAAAATCAAAATTTGGCAAGTTTTCCAGGTTTGGCAGAGGTCACTTTTTCTGGAAAATTTGAAGATTTTCCAAACCCGGCGGGTCACAAAAATCAAAATTTGGCAAGTTTTCCAGATTTGGCAGAGGTCACTTTTTCTGGAAAATTTCATCATTTTCCAAACCCGGCGGGTCAGAAAAATGAAAATTTGGCAAGTTTTCCAGATTTGGCAGAGGTCACTTTTTCTGGAAAATTTGAAGATTTTCCAAACCCGGCGGGTCAGAAAAATGAAAATTTGGCAAGTTTTCCAGATTTGGCAGAGGTCACTTTTTCTGGAAAATTTCATCATTTTCCAAACCCGGCGGGTCAGAAAAATCAAAATTTGGCAAGTTTTCCAGATTTGGCAGAGGTCACTTTTTCTGGAAAATTTCATCATTTTCCAAACCCGGCGGGTCAGAAAAATCAAAATTTGGCAAGTTTTCCAGATTTGGCAGAGGTCACTTTTTCTGGAAAATTTCATCATTTTCCAAACCCGGCGGGTCAGAAAAATCAAAATTTGGCAAGTTTTCCAGGTTTGGCAGAGGTCACTTTTTCTGGAAAATTTGAAGATTTTCCAAACCCGGCGGGTCAGAAAAATCAAAATTTGGCAAGTTTTCCAGATTTGGCAGAGGTCACTTTTTCCGGAAAATTTGAAGATTTTCCAAACCCGGCGGGTCAGAAAAATGAAAATTTGGCAAGTTTTCCAGATTTGGCAGAGGTCACTTTTTCCGGAAAATTTCATCGTTTTCCAAACCCGGCGGGTCAGAAAAATGAAAATTTGGCAAGTTTTCCAGATTTGGCAGAGGTCACTTTTTCCGGAAAATTTCATCGTTTTCCAAACCCGGCGGGTCAGAAAAATGAAAATTTGGCAAGTTTTCCAGATTTGGCAGAGGTCACTTTTTCCGGAAAATTTCATCGTTTTCCAAACCCGGCGGGTCAGAAAAATGAAAATTTGGCAAGTTTTCCAGATTTGGCAGAGGTCACTTTTTCCGGAAAATTTGATCGTTTACCAAACCCGGCGGGTCAGAAAAATGAAAATTTGGCAAGTTTTCCAGATTTGGCAGAGGTCACTTTTTCCGGAAAATTTGATCGTTTACCAAACCCGGCGGGTCAGAAAAATGAAAATTTGGCAAGTTTTCCAGATTTGGCAGAGGTCACTTTTTCCGGAAAATTTGATCGTTTTCCAAACCCGGCGGGTCAGAAAAATGAAAATTTGGCAAGTTTTCCAGATTTGGCAGAGGTCACTTTTTCCGGAAAATTTGAAGATTTTCCAAACCCGGCGGGTCAGAAAAATGAAAATTTGGCAAGTTTTCCAGATTTGGCAGAGGTCACTTTTTCCGGAAAATTTCATCGTTTTCCAAACCCGGCGGGTCAGAAAAATGAAAATTTGGCAAGTTTTCCAGATTTGGCAGAGGTCACTTTTTCCGGAAAATTTCATCGTTTTCCAAACCCGGCGGGTCAGAAAAATGAAAATTTGGCAAGTTTTCCAGATTTGGCAGAGGTCACTTTTTCCGGAAAATTTGAAGATTTTCCAAACCCGGCGGGTCAGAAAAATGAAAATTTGGCAAGTTTTCCAGATTTGGCAGAGGTCACTTTTTCCGGAAAATTTGAAGATTTTCCAAACCCGGCGGGTCAGAAAAATGAAAATTTGGCAAGTTTTCCAGATTTGGCAGAGGTCACTTTTTCTGGAAAATTTCATCATTTTCCAAACCCGGCGGGTCAGAAAAATGAAAATTTGGCAAGTTTTCCAGATTTGGCAGAGGTCACTTTTTCTGGAAAATTTGAAGATTTTCCAAACCCGGCGGGTCAGAAAAATCAAAATTTGGCAAGTTTTCCAGATTTGGCAGAGGTCACTTTTTCTGGAAAATTTGAAGATTTTCCAAACCCGGCGGGTCAGAAAAATCAAAATTTGGCAAGTTTTCCAGATTTGGCAGAGGTCACTTTTTCTGGAAAATTTCATCATTTTCCAAACCCGGCGGGTCAGAAAAATCAAAATTTGGCAAGTTTTCCAGATTTGGCAGAGGTCACTTTTTCTGGAAAATTTCATCATTTTCCAAATCCGGCGGGTCAGAAAAATCAAAATTTGGCAAGTTTTCCAGATTTGGCAGAGGTCACTTTTTCTGGAAAATTTGAAGATTTTCCAAACCCGGCGGGTCAGAAAAATCAAAATTTGGCAAGTTTTCCAGATTTGGCAGAGGTCACTTTTTCGGAAAATTTCACCGTTTTCCAAACCCGGCGGGTCAGAAAAATGAAAATTTGGCAAGTTTTCCAGATTTGGCAGAGGTCACTTTTTCCGGAAATTTCATCGTTTTCCAAACCCGGCGGGTCAGAAAAATGAAAATTTGGCAAGTTTTCCAGATTTGGCAGAGGTCACTTTTTCCGGAAATTTGAAGATTTTCCAAACCCGGCGGGTCAGAAAAATGAAAATTTGGCAAGTTTTCCAGATTTGGCAGAGGTCACTTTTTCCGGAAAATTTCATCGTTTTCCAAACCCGGCGGGTCAGAAAAATGAAAATTTGGCAAGTTTTCCAGATTGGCAGAGGTCACTTTTTCCGGAAAATTTGATCGTTTTCCAAACCCGGCGGGTCAGAAAAATGAAAATTTGGCAAGTTTCCAGATTTGGCAGAGGTCACTTTTTCCGGAAAATTTCATCGTTTTCCAAACCCGGCGGGTCAGAAAAATGAAAATTTGGCAAGTTTTCCAGATTTGGCAGAGGTCACTTTTTCCGGAAAACTTCATCGTTTTCCAAACCCGGCGGGTCAGAAAAATGAAAATTTGGCAAGTTTTCCAGATTTGACAGAGGTCACTTTTTCTGGAAAATTTGAAGATTTTCCAAACCCGGCGGGTCAGAAAAATCAAAATTTGGCAAGTTTTCCAGATTTGGCAGAGGTCACTTTTTCTGGAAAATTTCATCATTTTCCAACCCGGCGGGTCAGAAAAATCAAAATTTGGCAAGTTTTCCAGATTTGGCAGAGGTCACTTTTTCTGGAAAATTTGAAGATTTTCCAAACCCGGCGGGTCAGAAAAATGAAAATTTGGCAAGTTTTCCAGATTTGGCAGAGGTCACTTTTTCTGGAAAATTTCATCATTTTCCAAACCCGGCGGGTCAGAAAAATGAAAATTTGGCAAGTTTTCCAGATTTGGCAGAGGTCACTTTTTCTGGAAAATTTCATCATTTTCCAAACCCGGCGGGTCAGAAAAATGAAAATTTGGCAAGTTTTCCAGATTTGGCAGAGGTCACTTTTTCTGGAAAATTTGAAGATTTTCCAAACCCGGCGGGTCAGAAAAATGAAAATTTGGCAAGTTTTCCAGATTTGGCAGAGGTCACTTTTTCTGGAAAATTTCATCATTTTCCAAACCCGGCGGGTCAGAAAAATCAAAATTTGGCAAGTTTTCCAGATTTGGCAGAGGTCACTTTTTCTGGAAAATTTCATCATTTTCCAAACCCGGCGGGTCAGAAAAATGAAAATTTGGCAAGTTTTCCAGATTTGACAGAGGTCACTTTTTCTGGAAAATTTGAAGATTTTCCAAACCCGGCGGGTCAGAAAAATCAAAATTTGGCAAGTTTTCCAGATTTGGCAGAGGTCACTTTTTCTGGAAAATTTTAAGATTTTCCAAACCCGGCGGGTCAGAAAAATCAAAATTTGGGAAGTTTTCCAGATTTGGCAGAGGTCACTTTTTCTGGAAAATTTGAAGATTTTCCAAACCCGGCGGGTCAGAAAAATGAAAATTTGGCAAGTTTTCCAGATTTGGCAGAGGTCACTTTTTCTGGAAAATTTCATCATTTTCCAAACCCGGCGGGTCAGAAAAATGAAAATTTGGCAAGTTTTCCAGATTTGGCAGAGGTCACTTTTTCTGGAAAATTTGAAGATTTTCCAAACCCGGCGGGTCAGAAAAATGAAAATTTGGCAAGTTTTCCAGATTTGGCAGAGGTCACTTTTTCTGGAAAATTTCATCATTTTCCAACCCGGCGGGTCAGAAAAATCAAAATTTGGCAAGTTTTCCAGATTTGGCAGAGGTCACTTTTTCTGGAAAATTTCATCATTTTCCAAACCCGGCGGGTCAGAAAAATCAAAATTTGGCAAGTTTTCCAGATTTGGCAGAGGTCACTTTTTCTGGAAAATTTCATCATTTTCCAAACCCGGCGGGTCAGAAAAATCAAAATTTGGCAAGTTTTCCAGGTTTGGCAGAGGTCACTTTTTCTGGAAAATTTGAAGATTTTCCAAACCCGGCGGGTCACAAAAATCAAAATTTGGCAAGTTTTCCAGATTTGGCAGAGGTCACTTTTTCTGGAAAATTTCATCATTTTCCAAACCCGGCGGGTCAGAAAAATGAAAATTTGGCAAGTTTTCCAGATTTGGCAGAGGTCACTTTTTCTGGAAAATTTGAAGATTTTCCAAACCCGGCGGGTCAGAAAAATGAAAATTTGGCAAGTTTTCCAGATTTGGCAGAGGTCACTTTTTCTGGAAAATTTCATCATTTTCCAAACCCGGCGGGTCAGAAAAATCAAAATTTGGCAAGTTTTCCAGATTTGGCAGAGGTCACTTTTTCTGGAAAATTTCATCATTTTCCAAACCCGGCGGGTCAGAAAAATCAAAATTTGGCAAGTTTTCCAGATTTGGCAGAGGTCACTTTTTCTGGAAAATTTCATCATTTTCCAAACCCGGCGGGTCAGAAAAATCAAAATTTGGCAAGTTTTCCAGGTTTCGCAGAGGTCACTTTTTCTGGAAAATTTGAAGATTTTCCAAACCCGGCGGGTCAGAAAAATCAAAATTTGGCAAGTTTTCCAGATTTGGCAGAGGTCACTTTTTCCGGAAAATTTGAAGATTTTCCAAACCCGGCGGGTCAGAAAAATGAAAATTTGGCAAGTTTTCCAGATTTGGCAGAGGTCACTTTTTCCGGAAAATTCATCGTTTTCCAAACCCGGCGGGTCAGAAAAATGAAAATTTGGCAAGTTTTCCAGATTTGGCAGAGGTCACTTTTTCCGGAAAATTTCATCGTTTTCCAAACCCGGCGGGTCAGAAAAATGAAAATTTGGCAAGTTTTCCAGATTTGGCAGAGGTCACTTTTTCCGGAAAATTTCATCGTTTTCCAAACCCGGCGGGTCAGAAAAATGAAAATTTGGCAAGTTTTCCAGATTTGGCAGAGGTCACTTTTTCCGGAAAATTTCATCGTTTTCCAAACCCGGCGGGTCAGAAAAATGAAAATTTGGCAAGTTTTCCAGATTTGGCAGAGGTCACTTTTTCCGGAAAATTTGATCGTTTACCAAACCCGGCGGGTCAGAAAAATGAAAATTTGGCAAGTTTTCCAGATTTGGCAGAGGTCACTTTTTCCGGAAAATTTGATCGTTTTCCAAACCCGGCGGGTCAGAAAAATGAAAATTTGGCAAGTTTTCCAGATTTGGCAGAGGTCACTTTTTCCGGAAAATTTGAAGATTTTCCAAACCCGGCGGGTCAGAAAAATGAAAATTATTTGGCAAGTTTTCCAGATTTGGCAGAGGTCACTTTTTCCGGAAAATTTGATCGTTTTCCAAACCCGGCGGGTCAGAAAAATGAAAATTTGGCAAGTTTTCCAGATTTGGCAGAGGTCACTTTTTCCGGAAAATTTGATCGTTTTCCAAACCCGGCGGGTCAGAAAAATGAAAATTTGGCAAGTTTTCCAGATTTGGCAGAGGTCACTTTTTCCGGAAAATTTGAAGATTTTCCAAACCCGGCGGGTCAGAAAAATGAAAATTTGGCAAGTTTTCCAGATTTGGCAGAGGTCACTTTTTCCGGAAAATTTGAAGATTTTCCAAACCCGGCGGGTCAGAAAAATGAAAATTTGGCAAGTTTTCCAGATTTGGCAGAGGTCACTTTTTCTGGAAAATTTCATCATTTTCCAAACCCGGCGGGTCAGAAAAATGAAAATTTGGCAAGTTTTCCAGATTTGGCAGAGGTCACTTTTTCTGGAAAATTTGAAGATTTTCCAAACCCGGCGGGTCAGAAAAATCAAAATTTGGCAAGTTTTCCAGATTTGGCAGAGGTCACTTTTTCTGGAAAATTTGAAGATTTTCCAAACCCGGCGGGTCAGAAAAATCAAAATTTGGCAAGTTTTCCAGATTTGGCAGAGGTCACTTTTTCTGGAAAATTTCATCATTTTCCAAACCCGGCAGGTCAGAAAAATCAAAATTTGGCAAGTTTTCCAGATTTGGCAGAGGTCACTTTTTCTGGAAAATTTCATCATTTTCCAAACCCGGCGGGTCAGAAAAATGAAAATTTGGCAAGTTTTCCAGATTTGGCAGAGGTCACTTTTTCTGGAAAATTTCATCATTTTCCAAACCCGGCGGGTCAGAAAAATGAAAATTTGGCAAGTTTTCCAGATTTGGCAGAGGTCACTTTTTCTGGAAAATTTGAAGATTTTCCAAACCCGGCGGGTCAGAAAAATCAAAATTTGGCAAGTTTTCCAGATTTGGCAGAGGTCACTTTTTCTGGAAAATTTCATCATTTTCCAAACCCGGCAGGTCAGAAAAATCAAATTTGGCAAGTTTTCCAGATTTGGCAGAGGTCACTTTTTCTGGAAAATTTCATCATTTTCCAAACCCGGCGGGTCAGAAAAATCAAAATTTGGCAAGTTTTCCAGATTTGGCAGAGGTCACTTTTTCTGGAAAATTTCATCATTTTCCAAACCCGGCGGGTCAGAAAAATGAAAATTTGGCAAGTTTTCCAGATTTGGCAGAGGTAACTTTTTCTGGAAAATTTGAAGATTTTCCAAACCCGGCGGGTCAGAAAAATCAAAATTTGGCAAGTTTTCCAGATTTGGCAGAGGTCACTTTTTCTGGAAAATTTCATCATTTTCCAAACCCGGCGGGTCAGAAAAATGAAAATTTGGCAAGTTTCCAGATTTGGCAGAGGTCACTTTTTCTGGAAAATTTCATCATTTTCCAAACCCGGCGGGTCAGGAAAATCAAAATTTGGCAAGTTTTCCAGATTTGGCAGAGGTCACTTTTTCTGGAAAATTTCATCATTTTCCAAACCCGGCGGGTCAGGAAAATGAAAATTTGGCAAGTTTTCCAGATTTGGCAGAGGTCACTTTTTCTGGAAAATTTGAAGATTTTCCAAACCCGGCGGGTCAGAAAAATGAAAATTTGGCAAGTTTTCCAGATTTGGCAGAGGTCACTTTTTCTGGAAAATTTCATCATTTTCCAAACCCGGCGGGTCAGAAAAATCAAAATTTGGCAAGTTTTCCAGATTTGGCAGAGGTCACTTTTTCTGGAAAATTTGAAGATTTTCCAAACCCGGCGGGTCAGAAAAATCAAAATTTGGCAAGTTTTCCAGATTTGGCAGAGGTCACTTTTTCTGGAAAATTTCATCATTTTCCAAACCCGGCGGGTCAGAAAAATCAAAATTTGGCAAGTTTTCCAGATTTGGCAGAGGTCACTTTTTCTGGAAAATTTGAAGATTTTCCAAACCCGGCGGGTCAGAAAAATCAAAATTTGGCAAGTTTTCCAGATTTGGCAGAGGTCACTTTTCTGGAAAATTTGAAGATTTTCCAAACCCGGCGGGTCAGAAAAATGAAAATTTGGCAAGTTTTCCAGATTTGGCAGAGGTCACTTTTTCTGGAAAATTTCATCATTTTCCAAACCCGGCGGGTCAGAAAAATCAAAATTTGGCAAGTTTTCCAGATTTGGCAGAGGTCACTTTTTCTGGAAAATTTCATCATTTTCCAAATCCGGCGGGTCAGAAAAATCAAAATTTGGCAAGTTTTCCAGATTTGGCAGAGGTCACTTTTTCTGGAAAATTTGAAGATTTTCCAAACCCGGCGGGTCAGAAAAATCAAAATTTGGCAAGTTTTCCAGATTTGGCAGAGGTCACTTTTTCCGGAAAATTTCACCGTTTTCCAAACCCGGCGGGTCAGAAAAATGAAAATTTGGCAAGTTTTCCAGATTTGGCAGAGGTCACTTTTTCCGGAAAATTTCATCGTTTTCCAAACCCGGCGGGTCAGAAAAATGAAAATTTGGCAAGTTTTCCAGATTTGGCAGAGGTCACTTTTTCCGGAAAATTTGAAGATTTTCCAAACCCGGCGGGTCAGAAAAATGAAAATTTGGCAAGTTTTCCAGATTTGGCAGAGGTCACTTTTTCCGGAAAATTTCATCGTTTTCCAAACCCGGCGGGTCAGAAAAATGAAAATTTGGCAAGTTTTCCAGATTTGGCAGAGGTCACTTTTTCCGGAAAATTTCATCGTTTTCCAAACCCGGCGGGTCAGAAAAATGAAAATTTGGCAAGTTTTCCAGATTTGGCAGAGGTCACTTTTTCCGGAAAATTTCATCGTTTTCCAAACCCGGCGGGTCAGAAAAATGAAAATTTGGCAAGTTTTCCAGATTTGGCAGAGGTCACTTTTTCCAGAAAATTTGATCGTTTTCCAAACCCGGCGGGTCAGAAAAATGAAAATTTGGCAAGTTTTCCAGATTTGGCAGAGGTCACTTTTTCCGGAAAATTTCATCGTTTTCCAAACCCGGCGGGTCAGAAAAATGAAAATTTGGCAAGTTTTCCAGATTTGGCAGAGGTCACTTTTTCCGGAAAATTTCATCGTTTTCCAAACCTGGCGGGTCAGAAAAATGAAAATTTGGCAAGTTTTCCAGATTTGGCAGAGGTCACTTTTTCTGGAAAATTTCATCGTTTTCCAAACCCGGCGGGTCAGACAAATGAAAATTTGGCAAGTTTTCCAGATTTGGCAGAGGTCACTTTTTCCGGAAAATTTCATCGTTTTCCAAACCCGGCGGGTCAGAAAAATGAAAATTTGGCAAGTTTTCCAGATTTGGCAGAGGTCACTTTTTCCGGAAAATTTCATCGTTTTCCAAACCCGGCGGGTCAGAAAAATGAAAATTTGGCAAGTTTTCCAGATTTGGCAGAGGTCACTTTTTCCGGAAAATTTCATCGTTTTCCAAACCCGGCGGGTCAGAAAAATGAAAATTTGGCAAGTTTTCCAGATTTGGCAGAGGTCACTTTTTCCGGAAAATTTCATCGTTTTCCAAACCCGGCGGGTCAGAAAAATGAAAATTTGGCAAGTTTTCCAGATTTGGCAGAGGTCACTTTTTCCGGAAAATTTGATCGTTTACCAAACCTGGCGGGTCAGAAAAATGAAAATTTGGCAAGTTTTCCAGATTTGGCAGAGGTCACTTTTTCCGGAAAATTTGATCGTTTTCCAAACCCGGCGGGTCAGAAAAATGAAAATTTGGCAAGTTTTCCAGATTTGGCAGAGGTCACTTTTTCCGGAAAATTTGAAGATTTTCCAAACCCGGCGGGTCAGAAAAATGAAAATTTGGCAAGTTTTCCAGATTTGGCAGAGGTCACTTTTTCCGGAAAATTTGATCGTTTTCCAAACCCGGCGGGTCAGAAAAATGAAAATTTGGCAAGTTTTCCAGATTTGGCAGAGGTCACTTTTTCCGGAAAATTTGATCGTTTTCCAAACCCGGCGGGTCAGAAAAATGAAAATTTGGCAAGTTTTCCAGATTTGGCAGAGGTCACTTTTTCCGGAAAATTTGAAGATTTTCCAAACCCGGCGGGTCAGAAAAATGAAAATTTGGCAAGTTTTCCAGATTTGGCAGAGGTCACTTTTTCCGGAAAATTTGAAGATTTTCCAAACCCGGCGGGTCAGAAAAATGAAAATTTGGCAAGTTTTCCAGATTTGGCAGAGGTCACTTTTTCTGGAAAATTTCATCATTTTCCAAACCCGGCGGGTCAGAAAAATGAAAATTTGGCAAGTTTTCCAGATTTGGCAGAGGTCACTTTTTCTGGAAAATTTGAAGATTTTCCAAACCCGGCGGGTCAGAAAAATCAAAATTTGGCAAGTTTTCCAGATTTGGCAGAGGTCACTTTTTCTGGAAAATTTGAAGATTTTCCAAACCCGGCGGGTCAGAAAAATCAAAATTTGGCAAGTTTTCCAGATTTGGCAGAGGTCACTTTTTCTGGAAAATTTCATCATTTTCCAAACCCGGCAGGTCAGAAAAATCAAAATTTGGCAAGTTTTCCAGATTTGGCAGAGGTCACTTTTTCTGGAAAATTTCATCATTTTCCAAACCCGGCGGGTCAGAAAAATGAAAATTTGGCAAGTTTTCCAGATTTGGCAGAGGTCACTTTTTCTGGAAAATTTCATCATTTTCCAAACCCGGCGGGTCAGAAAAATGAAAATTTGGCAAGTTTTCCAGATTTGGCAGAGGTAACTTTTTCTGGAAAATTTGAAGATTTTCCAAACCCGGCGGGTCAGAAAAATCAAAATTTGGCAAGTTTTCCAGATTTGGCAGAGGTCACTTTTTCTGGAAAATTTGAAGATTTTCCAAACCCGGCGGGTCAGAAAAATCAAAATTTGGCAAGTTTTCCAGATTTGGCAGAGGTCACTTTTTCTGGAAAATTTCATCATTTTCCAAACCCGGCGGGTCAGAAAAATGAAAATTTGGCAAGTTTTCCAGATTTGGCAGAGGTCACTTTTTCTGGAAAATTTGAAGATTTTCCAAACCCGGCGGGTCAGAAAAATGAAAATTTGGCAAGTTTTCCAGATTTGGCAGAGGTCACTTTTTCTGGAAAATTTCATCATTTTCCAAACCCGGCGGGTCAGAAAAATGAAAATTTGGCAAGTTTTCCAGATTTGGCAGAGGTCACTTTTTCTGGAAAATTTGAAGATTTTCCAAACCCGGCGGGTCAGAAAAATCAAAATTTGGCAAGTTTTCCAGATTTGGCAGAGGTCACTTTTTCTGGAAAATTTCATCATTTTCCAAACCCGGCGGGTCAGAAAAATCAAAATTTGGCAAGTTTTCCAGATTTGGCAGAGGTCACTTTTTCTGGAAAATTTGAAGATTTTCCAAACCCGGCGGGTCAGAAAAATCAAAATTTGGCAAGTTTTCCAGATTTGGCAGAGGTCACTTTTTCTGGAAAATTTGAAGATTTTCCAAACCCGGCGGGTCAGAAAAATGAAAATTTGGCAAGTTTTCCAGATTTGGCAGAGGTCACTTTTTCTGGAAAATTTCATCATTTTCCAAACCCGGCGGGTCAGAAAAATCAAAATTTGGCAAGTTTTCCAGATTTGGCAGAGGTCACTTTTTCTGGAAAATTTCATCATTTTCCAAATCCGGCGGGTCAGAAAAATCAAAATTTGGCAAGTTTTCCAGATTTGGCAGAGGTCACTTTTTCTGGAAAATTTGAAGATTTTCCAAACCCGGCGGGTCAGAAAAATCAAAATTTGGCAAGTTTTCCAGATTTGGCAGAGGTCACTTTTTCCGGAAAATTTCACCGTTTTCCAAACCCGGCGGGTCAGAAAAATGAAAATTTGGCAAGTTTTCCAGATTTGGCAGAGGTCACTTTTTCCGGAAAATTTCATCGTTTTCCAAACCCGGCGGGTCAGAAAAATGAAAATTTGGCAAGTTTTCCAGATTTGGCAGAGGTCACTTTTTCCGGAAAATTTGAAGATTTTCCAAACCCGGCGGGTCAGAAAAATGAAAATTTGGCAAGTTTTCCAGATTTGGCAGAGGTCACTTTTTCCGGAAAATTTCATCGTTTTCCAAACCCGGCGGGTCAGAAAAATGAAAATTTGGCAAGTTTTCCAGATTTGGCAGAGGTCACTTTTTCCGGAAAATTTGATCGTTTTCCAAACCCGGCGGGTCAGAAAAATGAAAATTTGGCAAGTTTTCCAGATTTGGCAGAGGTCACTTTTTCCGGAAAATTTCATCGTTTTCCAAACCCGGCGGGTCAGAAAAATGAAAATTTGGCAAGTTTTCCAGATTTGGCAGAGGTCACTTTTTCCAGAAAATTTGATCGTTTTCCAAACCCGGCGGGTCAGAAAAATGAAAATTTGGCAAGTTTTCCAGATTTGGCAGAGGTCACTTTTTCCGGAAAATTTCATCGTTTTCCAAACCCGGCGGGTCAGAAAAATGAAAATTTGGCAAGTTTTCCAGATTTGGCAGAGGTCACTTTTTCCGGAAAATTTCATCGTTTTCCAAACCTGGCGGGTCAGAAAAATGAAAATTTGGCAAGTTTTCCAGATTTGGCAGAGGTCACTTTTTCTGGAAAATTTCATCGTTTTCCAAACCCGGCGGGTCAGACAAATGAAAATTTGGCAAGTTTTCCAGATTTGGCAGAGGTCACTTTTTCCGGAAAATTTCATCGTTTTCCAAACCCGGCGGGTCAGAAAAATGAAAATTTGGCAAGTTTTCCAGATTTGGCAGAGGTCACTTTTTCCGGAAAATTTCATCGTTTTCCAAACCCGGCGGGTCAGAAAAATGAAAATTTGGCAAGTTTTCCAGATTTGGCAGAGGTCACTTTTTCCGGAAAATTTCATCGTTTTCCAAACCCGGCGGGTCAGAAAAATGAAAATTTGGCAAGTTTTCCAGATTTGGCAGAGGTCACTTTTTCCGGAAAATTTCATCGTTTTCCAAACCCGGCGGGTCAGAAAAATGAAAATTTGGCAAGTTTTCCAGATTTGGCAGAGGTCACTTTTTCCGGAAAATTTGATCGTTTACCAAACCCGGCGGGTCAGAAAAATGAAAATTTGGCAAGTTTTCCAGATTTGGCAGAGGTCACTTTTTCCGGAAAATTTGATCGTTTTCCAAACCCGGCGGGTCAGAAAAATGAAAATTTGGCAAGTTTTCCAGATTTGGCAGAGGTCACTTTTTCCGGAAAATTTGAAGATTTTCCAAACCCGGCGGGTCAGAAAAATGAAAATTTGGCAAGTTTTCCAGATTTGGCAGAGGTCACTTTTTCCGGAAAATTTGATCGTTTTCCAAACCCGGCGGGTCAGAAAAATGAAAATTTGGCAACTTTTCCAGATTTGGCAGAGGTCACTTTTTCCGGAAAATTTGATCGTTTTCCAAACCCGGCGGGTCAGAAAAATGAAAATTTGGCAAGTTTTCCAGATTTGGCAGAGGTCACTTTTTCCGGAAAATTTGAAGATTTTCCAAACCCGGCGGGTCAGAAAAATCAAAATTTGGCAAGTTTTCCAGATTTGGCAGAGGTCACTTTTTCTGGAAAATTTGAAGATTTTCCAAACCCGGCGGGTCAGAAAAATGAAAATTTGGCAAGTTTTCCAGATTTGGCAGAGGTCACTTTTTCTGGAAAATTTCATCATTTTCCAAACCCGGCGGGTCAGAAAAATGAAAATTTGGCAAGTTTTCCAGATTTGGCAGAGGTCACTTTTTCTAGAAAATTTGAAGATTTTCCAAACCCGGCGGGTCAGAAAAATCAAAATTTGGCAAGTTTTCCAGATTTGGCAGAGGTCACTTTTTCTGGAAAATTTGAAGATTTTCCAAACCCGGCGGGTCAGAAAAATCAAAATTTGGCAAGTTTTCCAGATTTGGCAGAGGTCACTTTTTCTGGAAAATTTGAAGATTTTCCAAACCCGGCGGGTCAGAAAAATCAAAATTTGGCAAGTTTTCCAGATTTGGCAGAGGTCACTTTTTCTGGAAAATTTCATCATTTTCCAAACCCGGCGGGTCAGAAAAATCAAAATTTGGCAAGTTTTCCAGATTTGGCAGAGGTCACCTTTTCTGGAAAATTTGAAGATTTTCCAAACCCGGCGGGTCAGAAAAATGAAAATTTGGCAAGTTTTCCAGATTTGGCAGAGGTCACTTTTTCTGGAAAATTTCATCATTTTCCAAACCCGGCGGGTCAGAAAAATGAAAATTTGGCAAGTTTTCCAGATTTGGCAGAGGTCACTTTTTCTGGAAAATTTCATCATTTTCCAAACCCGGCGGGTCAGAAAAATCAAAATTTGGCAAGTTTTCCAGATTTGGCAGAGGTCACTTTTTCTGGAAAATTTCATCGTTTTCCAAACCCGGCGGGTCAGAAAAATGAAAATTTGGCAAGTTTTCCAGATTTGGCAGAGGTCACTTTTTCCGGAAAATTTCATCGTTTTCCAAACCCGGCGGGTCAGAAAAATGAAAATTTGGCAAGTTTTCCAGATTTGGCAGAGGTCACTTTTTCCGGAAAATTTCATCGTTTTCCAAACCCGGCGGGTCAGAAAAATGAAAATTTGGCAAGTTTTCCAGATTTGGCAGAGGTCACTTTTTCCGGAAAATTTCATCGTTTTCCAAACCCGGCGGGTCAGAAAAATGAAAATTTGGCAAGTTTTCCAGATTTGGCAGAGGTCACTTTTTCTGGAAAATTTGAAGATTTTCCAAACCCGGCGGGTCAGAAAAATGAAAATTTGGCAAGTTTTCCAGATTTGGCAGAGGTCACTTTTTCTGGAAAATTTGAAGATTTTCCAAACCCGGCGGGTCAGAAAAATCAAAATTTGGCAAGTTTTCCAGATTTGGCAGAGGTCACTTTTTCTGGAAAATTTCATCATTTTCCAAACCCGGCGGGTCAGAAAAATGAAAATTTGGCAAGTTTTCCAGATTTGGCAGAGGTCACTTTTTCTGGAAAATTTCATCATTTTCCAAACCCGGCGGGTCAGAAAAATCAAAATTTGGCAAGTTTTCCAGATTTGGCAGAGGTCACTTTTTCTGGAAAATTTCATCATTTTCCAAACCCGGCGGGTCAGAAAAATGAAAATTTGGCAAGTTTTCCAGATTTGGCAGAGGTCACTTTTTCTGGAAAATTTCATCATTTTCCAAACCCGGCGGGTCAGAAAAATCAAAATTTGGCAAGTTTTCCAGATTTGGCAGAGGTCACTTTTTCTGGAAAATTTGAAGATTTTCCAAACCCGGCGGGTCAGAAAAATCAAAATTTGGCAAGTTTTCCAGATTTGGCAGAGGTCACTTTTTCTGGAAAATTTGAAGATTTTCCAAACCCGGCGGGTCAGAAAAATCAAAATTTGGCAAGTTTTCCAGATTTGGCAGAGGTCACTTTTTCTGGAAAATTTCATCATTTTCCAAACCCGGCGGGTCAGAAAAATCAAAATTTGGCAAGTTTTCCAGATTTGGCAGAGGTCACTTTTTCTGGAAAATTTCATCATTTTCCAAACCCGGCGGGTCAGAAAAATGAAAATTTGGCAAGTTTTCCAGATTTGGCAGAGGTCACTTTTTCTGGAAAATTTGAAGATTTTCCAAACCCGGCGGGTCAGAAAAATGAAAATTTGGCAAGTTTTCCAGATTTGGCAGAGGTCACTTTTTCTGGAAAATTTCATCATTTTCCAAACCCGGCGGGTCAGAAAAATGAAAATTTGGCAAGTTTTCCAGATTTGGCAGAGGTCACTTTTTCTGGAAAATTTGAAGATTTTCCAAACCCGGCGGGTCAGAAAAATGAAAATTTGGCAAGTTTTCCAGATTTGGCAGAGGTCACTTTTTCTGGAAAATTTCATCATTTTCCAAACCCGGCGGGTCAGAAAAATGAAAATTTGGCAAGTTTTCCAGATTTGGCAGAGGTCACTTTTTCTGGAAAATTTGAAGATTTTCCAAACCCGGCGGGTCAGAAAAATCAAAATTTGGCAAGTTTTCCAGATTTGGCAGAGGTCACTTTTTCTGGAAAATTTTCCAAACCCGCGGGTCAGAAAAATCAAAATTTGGCAAGTTTTCCAGATTTGGCAGAGGTCACTTTTTCTTTCCGTGGAAAATTTGAAGATTTTCCAAACCCGGCGGGTCAGAAAAATCAAAATTTTGGCAAGTTTTCCAGATTTGGCAGAGGTCACTTTTTCTGGAAAATTTGAAGATTTTTCCAAACCCGGCGGGTCAGAAAAATGAAAATTTGGCAAGTTTTCCAGATTTGGCAGAGGTCACTTTTTCTGGAAAAATTTCATCATTTTCCAAACCCGGCGGGTCAGAAAAATCAAAATTGGCAAGTTTTCCAGATTTGGCAGAGGTCACTTTTTCTGGAAAATTTCATCATTTTCCAAATCCGGCGGGTCAGAAAAATCAAAATTTGGCAAGTTTTCCAGATTTGGCAGAGGTCACTTTTTCTGGAAAATTTGAAGATTTTCCAAACCCGGCGGGTCAGAAAAATCAAAATTTGGCAAGTTTTCCAGATTTGGCAGAGGTCACTTTTTCCTGGAAAATTTCACCGTTTTCCAAACCCGGCGGGTCAGAAAAATGAAAATTTGGCAAGTTTTCCAGATTTGGCAGAGGTCACTTTTTCTGGAAAATTTGAAGATTTTCCAAACCCGGCGGGTCAGAAAAATGAAAATTTGGCAAGTTTTCCAGATTTGGCAGAGGTCACTTTTTCCGGAAAATTTCATCGTTTTCCAAACCCGGCGGGTCAGAAAAATGAAAATTTGGCAAGTTTTCCAGATTTGGCAGAGGTCACTTTTTCCGGAAAATTTCATCGTTTTCCAAACCCGGCGGGTCAGAAAAATGAAAATTTGGCAAGTTTTCCAGATTTGGCAGAGGTCACTTTTTCCGGAAAATTTGAAGATTTTCCAAACCCGGCGGGTCAGAAAAATGAAAATTTGGCAAGTTTTCCAGATTTGGCAGAGGTCACTTTTTCCGGAAAATTTCATCGTTTTCCAAACCCGGCGGGTCAGAAAAATGAAAATTTGGCAAGTTTTCCAGATTTGGCAGAGGTCACTTTTTCCGGAAAATTTCATCGTTTTCCAACCCGGCGGGTCAGAAAAATGAAAATTTGGCAAGTTTTCCAGATTTGGCAGAGGTCACTTTTTCCGGAAAATTTCATCGTTTTCCAAACCCGGCGGGTCAGAAAAATGAAAATTTGGCAAGTTTTCCAGATTTGGCAGAGGTCACTTTTTCCTGGAAAATTTCATCGTTTTCCAAACCCGGCGGGTCAGAAAAATGAAAATTTGGCAAGTTTTCCAGATTTGGCAGAGGTCACTTTTTCCGGAAAATTTCATCGTTTTCCAAACCCGGCGGGTCAGAAAAATGAAAATTTGGCAAGTTTTCCAGATTTGGCAGAGGTCACTTTTTCCGGAAAATTTCATCGTTTTCCAAACCCGGCGGGTCAGAAAAATGAAAATTTGGCAAGTTTTCCAGATTTGGCAGAGGTCACTTTTTCCGGAAAATTTCATCGTTTTCCAAACCCGGCGGGTCAGAAAAATGAAAATTTGGCAAGTTTTCCAGATTTGGCAGAGGTCACTTTTTCCGGAAAATTTCATCGTTTTCCAAACCCGGCGGGTCAGAAAAATGAAAATTTGGCAAGTTTTCCAGATTTGGCAGAGGTCACTTTTTCCGGAAAATTTCATCGTTTTCCAAACCCGGCGGGTCAGAAAAATGAAAATTTGGCAAGTTTTCCAGATTTGGCAGAGGTCACTTTTTCCGGAAAATTTCATCGTTTTCCAAACCCGGCGGGTCAGAAAAATGAAAATTTGGCAAGTTTTCCAGATTTGGCAGAGGTCACTTTTTCTGGAAAATTTGAAGATTTTCCAAACCCGGCGGGTCAGAAAAATGAAAATTTGGCAAGTTTTCCAGATTTGGCAGAGGTAACTTTTTCTGGAAAATTTGAAGATTTTCCAAACCCGGCGGGTCAGAAAAATCAAAATTTGGCAAGTTTTCCAGATTTGGCAGAGGTCACTTTTTCTGGAAAATTTCATCATTTTCCAAACCCGGCGGGTCAGAAAAATGAAAATTTGGCAAGTTTTCCAGATTTGGCAGAGGTCACTTTTTCTGGAAAATTTCATCATTTTCCAAACCCGGCGGGTCAGAAAAATCAAAATTTGGCAAGTTTTCCAGATTTGGCAGAGGTCACTTTTTCTGGAAAATTTCATCATTTTCCAAACCCGGCGGGTCAGAAAAATGAAAATTTGGCAAGTTTTCCAGATTTGGCAGAGGTCACTTTTTCTGGAAAATTTCATCATTTTCCAAACCCTGGCGGGTCAGAAAAATCAAAATTTGGCAAGTTTTCCAGATTTGGCAGAGGTCACTTTTTCTGGAAAATTTGAAGATTTTCCAAACCCGGCGGGTCAGAGAAATCAAAATTTGGCAAGTTTTCCAGATTTGGCAGAGGTCACTTTTTCTGGAAAATTTGAAGATTTTCCAAACCCGGCGGGTCAGAAAAATCAAAATTTGGCAAGTTTTCCAGATATGGCAGAGGTCACTTTTTCTGGAAAATTTCATCATTTCCAAACCCGGCGGGTCAGAAAAATCAAAATTTGGCAAGTTTTCCAGATTTGGCAGAGGTCACTTTTTCTGGAAAATTTCATCATTTCCAAACCCGGCGGGTCAGAAAAATGAAAATTTGGCAAGTTTTCCAGATTTGGCAGAGGTCACTTTTTCTGGAAAATTTGAAGATTTTCCAAACCCGGCGGGTCAGAAAAATGAAAATTTGGCAAGTTTTCCAGATTTGGCAGAGGTCACTTTTTCTGGAAAATTTCATCATTTTCCAAACCCGGCGGGTCAGAAAAATGAAAATTTGGCAAGTTTTCCAGATTTGGCAGAGGTCACTTTTTCTGGAAAATTTGAAGATTTTCCAAACCCGGCGGGTCAGAAAAATGAAAATTTGGCAAGTTTTCCAGATTTGGCAGAGGTCACTTTTTCTGGAAAATTTCATCATTTTCCAAACCCGGCGGGTCAGAAAAATCAAAATTTGGCAAGTTTTCCAGATTTGGCAGAGGTCACTTTTTCTGGAAAATTTGAAGATTTTCCAAACCCGGCGGGTCAGAAAATCAAAATTTGGCAAGTTTTCCAGATTTGGCAGAGGTCACTTTTTCTGGAAAATTTCATCATTTTCCAAACCCGGCGGGTCAGAAAAATCAAAATTTGGCAAGTTTTCCAGATTTGGCAGAGGTCACTTTTTCTGGAAAATTTGAAGATTTTCCAAACCCGGCGGGTCAGAAAATCAAAATTTGGCAAGTTTTCCAGATTTGGCAGAGGTCACTTTTTCTGGAAAATTTGAAGATTTTCCAAACCCGGCGGGTCAGAAAATGAAAATTTGGCAAGTTTTCCAGATTTGGCAGAGGTCACTTTTTCTGGAAAATTTCATCATTTTCCAAACCCGGCGGGTCAGAAAAATCAAAATTTGGCAAGTTTTCCAGATTTGGCAGAGGTCACTTTTTCTGGAAAATTTCATCATTTTCCAAATCCGGCGGGTCAGAAAAATCAAAAATTTGGCAAGTTTTCCAGATTTGGCAGAGGTCACTTTTTCTGGAAATTTGAAGATTTTCCAAACCCGGCGGGTCAGAAAAATCAAAATTTGGCAAGTTTTCCAGATTTGGCAGAGGTCACTTTTTCCGGAAAATTTCACCGTTTTCCAAACCCGGCGGGTCAGAAAAATGAAAATTTGGCAAGTTTTCCAGATTTGGCAGAGGTCACTTTTTCCGGAAAATTTGAAGATTTTCCAAACCCGGCGGGTCAGAAAAATGAAAATTTGGCAAGTTTTCCAGATTTGGCAGAGGTCACTTTTTTCCGGAAAATTTCATCGTTTTCCAAACCCGGCGGGTCAGAAAAATGAAAATTTGGCAAGTTTTCCAGATTGGCAGAGGTCACTTTTTCCGGAAAATTTCATCGTTTTCCAAACCCGGCGGGTCAGAAAAATGAAAATTTGGCAAGTTTTCCAGATTTGGCAGAGGTCACTTTTTCCGGAAAATTTGAAGATTTTCCAAACCCGGCGGGTCAGAAAAATGAAAATTTGGCAAGTTTTCCAGATTTGGCAGAGGTCACTTTTTTCCGGAAAATTTCATCGTTTTCCAAACCCGGCGGGTCAGAAAAATGAAAATTTGGCAAGTTTTCCAGATTTGGCAGAGGTCACTTTTTCCGGAAAATTTGAAGATTTTCCAAACCCGGCGGGTCAGAAAAATGAAAATTTGGCAAGTTTTCCAGATTTGGCAGAGGTCACTTTTTCCGGAAAATTTCATCGTTTTCCAAACCCGGCGGGTCAGAAAAATGAAAATTTGGCAAGTTTTCCAGATTTGGCAGAGGTCACTTTTTCTGGAAAATTTCATCATTTTCCAAACCCGGCGGGTCAGAAAAATCAAATTTGGCAAGTTTTCCAGATTTGGCAGAGGTCACTTTTTCTGGAAAATTTCATCATTTTCCAAACCCGGCGGGTCAGAAAAATCAAAATTTGGCAAGTTTTCCAGATTTGGCAGAGGTCACTTTTTCTGGAAAATTTCATCATTTTCCAAACCCGGCGGGTCAGAAAAATGAAAATTTGGCAAGTTTTCCAGATTTGGCAGAGGTCACTTTTTCTGGAAAATTTCATCATTTTCCAAACCCGGCGGGTCAGAAAAATCAAAATTTGGCAAGTTTTCCAGATTTGGCAGAGGTCACTTTTTCTGGAAAATTTGAAGATTTTCCAAACCCGGCGGGTCAGAAAAATCAAAATTTGGCAAGTTTTCCAGATTTGGCAGAGGTCACTTTTTCTGGAAAATTTGAAGATTTTCCAAACCCGGCGGGTCAGAAAAATCAAAATTTGGCAAGTTTTCCAGATTTGGCAGAGGTCACTTTTTCTGGAAAATTTCATCATTTTCCAAACCCGGCGGGTCAGAAAAATCAAAATTTGGCAAGTTTTCCAGATTTGGCAGAGGTCACTTTTTCTGGAAAATTTCATCATTTTCCAAACCCGGCGGGTCAGAAAAATGAAAATTTGGCAAGTTTTCCAGATTTGGCAGAGGTCACTTTTTCTGGAAAATTTGAAGATTTTCCAAACCCGGCGGGTCAGAAAAATGAAAATTTGGCAAGTTTTCCAGATTTGGCAGAGGTCACTTTTTCTGGAAAATTTCATCATTTTCCAAACCCGGCGGGTCAGAAAAATGAAAATTTGGCAAGTTTTCCAGATTTGGCAGAGGTCACTTTTTCTGGAAAATTTGAAGATTTTCCAAACCCGGCGGGTCAGAAAAATGAAAATTTGGCAAGTTTTTCCAGATTTGGCAGAGGTCACTTTTTCTGGAAAATTTCATCATTTTCCAAACCCGGCGGGTCAGAAAAATCAAAATTTGGCAAGTTTTCCAGATTTGGCAGAGGTCACTTTTTCTGGAAAAATTTGAAGATTTTCCAAACCCGGCGGGTCAGAAAAATCAAATTTGGCAAGTTTTCCAGATTTGGCAGAGGTCACTTTTTTCTGGAAAATTTCATCATTTTCCAAACCCGGCGGGTCAGAAAAATCAAAATTTGGCAAGTTTTCCAGATTTGGCAGAGGTCACTTTTTCTGGAAAATTTGAAGATTTTCCAAACCCGGCGGGTCAGAAAAATCAAAATTTGGCAAGTTTTCCAGATTTGGCAGAGGTCACTTTTTCTGGAAAATTTGAAGATTTTCCAAACCCGGCGGGTCAGAAAATGAAAATTTGGCAAGTTTTCCAGATTTGGCAGAGGTCACTTTTTCTGGAAAATTTCATCATTTTCCAAACCCGGCGGGTCAGAAAAATCAAAATTTGGCAAGTTTTCCAGATTTGGCAGAGGTCACTTTTTCTGGAAAATTTCATCATTTTCCAAATCCGGCGGGTCAGAAAAATCAAAATTTGGCAAGTTTTCCAGATTTGGCAGAGGTCACTTTTTCTGGAAAATTTGAAGATTTTCCAAACCCGGCGGGTCAGAAAAATCAAAATTTGGCAAGTTTTCCAGATTTGGCAGAGGTCACTTTTTCCGGAAAATTTCACCGTTTTCCAAACCCGGCGGGTCAGAAAAATGAAAATTTGGCAAGTTTTCCAGATTTGGCAGAGGTCACTTTTTCCGGAAAATTTGAAGATTTTCCAAACCCGGCGGGTCAGAAAAATGAAAATTTGGCAAGTTTTCCAGATTTGGCAGAGGTCACTTTTTCCGGAAAATTTCATCGTTTTCCAAACCCGGCGGGTCAGAAAAATGAAAATTTGGCAAGTTTTCCAGATTTGGCAGAGGTCACTTTTTCCGGAAAATTTCATCGTTTTCCAAACCCGGCGGGTCAGAAAAATGAAAATTTGGCAAGTTTTCCAGATTTGGCAGAGGTCACTTTTTCCGGAAAATTTGAAGATTTTCCAAACCCGGCGGGTCAGGAAAAATGAAAAATTGGCAAGTTTTCCAGATTTGGCAGAGGTCACTTTTTCCGGAAAATTTCATCGTTTTCCAAACCGGCGGGTCAGAAAAATGAAAATTTGGCAAGTTTTCCAGATTTGGCAGAGGTCACTTTTTCCGGAAAATTTCATCGTTTTCCAAACCCGGCGGGTCAGAAAAATGAAAATTTGGCAAGTTTTCCAGATTTGGCAGAGGTCACTTTTTTCCGGAAAATTTCAATCGTTTTCCAAACCCGGCGGGTCAGAAAAATGAAAATTTGCAAGTTTTCCAGATTTGGCAGAGGTCACTTTTTCCAGAAAATTTGATCGTTTTCCAAACCCGGCGGGTCAGAAAAATGAAAATTTGGCAAGTTTTCCAGATTTGGCAGAGGTCACTTTTTCCGGAAAATTTCATCGTTTTCCAAACCCGGCGGGTCAGAAAAATGAAAATTTGGCAAGTTTTCCAGATTTGGCAGAGGTCACTTTTTCCGGAAAATTTCATCGTTTTCCAAACCCGGCGGGTCAGAAAAATGAAAATTTGGCAAGTTTTCCAGATTTGGCAGAGGTCACTTTTTCCGGAAAATTTGATCGTTTACCAAACCCGGCGGGTCAGAAAAATGAAAATTTGGCAAGTTTTCCAGATTTGGCAGAGGTCACTTTTTCCGGAAAATTTGATCGTTTTCCAAACCCGGCGGGTCAGAAAAATGAAAATTTGGCAAGTTTTCCAGATTTGGCAGAGGTCACTTTTTCCGGAAAATTTGAAGATTTTCCAAACCCGGCGGGTCAGAAAAATGAAAATTTGGCAAGTTTTCCAGATTTGGCAGAGGTCACTTTTTCCGGAAAATTTGATCGTTTTCCAAACCCGGCGGGTCAGAAAATGAAAATTTGGCAACTTTTCCAGATTTGGCAGAGGTCACTTTTTCCGGAAAATTTGATCGTTTTCCAAACCCGGCGGGTCAGAAAAATGAAAATTTGGCAAGTTTTCCAGATTTGGCAGAGGTCACTTTTTCTGGAAAATTTGAAGATTTTCCAAACCCGGCGGGTCAGAAAAATGAAAATTTGGCAAGTTTTCCAGATTTGGCAGAGGTCACTTTTTCTGGAAAATTTCATCATTTTCCAAACCCGGCGGGTCAGAAAAATGAAAATTTGGCAAGTTTTCCAGATTTGGCAGAGGTCACTTTTTCTAGAAAATTTGAAGATTTTCCAAACCCGGCGGGTCAGAAAAATCAAAATTTGGCAAGTTTTCCAGATTTGGCAGAGGTCACTTTTTCTGGAAAATTTGAAGATTTTCCAAACCCGGCGGGTCAGAAAAATCAAAATTTGGCAAGTTTTCCAGATTTGGCAGAGGTCACTTTTTCTGGAAAATTTGAAGATTTTCCAAACCCGGCGGGTCAGAAAAATCAAAATTTGGCAAGTTTTCCAGGATTTGGCAGAGGTCACTTTTTCTGGAAAATTTCATCATTTTCCAAACCCGGCGGGTCAGAAAAATCAAAATTTGGCAAGTTTTCCAGATTTGGCAGAGGTCACTTTTTCTGGAAAATTTGAAGATTTTCCAAACCCGGCGGGTCAGAAAAATGAAAATTTGGCAAGTTTTCCAGATTTGGCAGAGGTCACTTTTTCTGGAAAATTTCATCATTTTCCAAACCCGGCGGGTCAGAAAAATGAAAATTTGGCAAGTTTTCCAGATTTGGCAGAGGTCACTTTTTCTGGAAAATTTCATCATTTTCCAAACCCGGCGGGTCAGAAAAATCAAAATTTGGCAAGTTTTCCAGATTTGGCAGAGGTCACTTTTTCTGGAAAATTTCATCGTTTTCCAACCCGGCGGGTCAGAAAAATGAAAATTTGGCAAGTTTTCCAGATTTGGCAGAGGTCACTTTTTCTGGAAAATTTGAAGATTTTCCAAACCCGGCGGGTCAGAAAAATGAAAATTTGGCAAGTTTTCCAGATTTGGCAGAGGTCACTTTTTCTGGAAAATTTCATCATTTTCCAAACCCGGCGGGTCAGAAAAATGAAAATTTGGCAAGTTTTCCAGATTTGGCAGAGGTCACTTTTTCTGGAAAATTTGAAGATTTTCCAACCCGGCGGGTCAGAAAAATCAAAATTTGGCAAGTTTTCCAGATTTGGCAGAGGTCACTTTTTCTGGAAAATTTCATCATTTTCCAAACCCGGCGGGTCAGAAAAATCAAAATTTGGCAAGTTTTCCAGATTTGGCAGAGGTCACTTTTTCTGGAAAATTTGAAGATTTTCCAAACCCGGCGGGTCAGAAAAATCAAAATTTGGCAAGTTTTCCAGATTTGGCAGAGGTCACTTTTTCTGGAAAATTTGAAGATTTTCCAAACCCGGCGGGTCAGAAAAATGAAAATTTGGCAAGTTTTCCAGATTTGGCAGAGGTCACTTTTTCTGGAAAATTTCATCATTTTCCAAACCCGGCGGGTCAGAAAAATCAAAATTTGGCAAGTTTTCCAGATTTGGCAGAGGTCACTTTTTCTGGAAAATTTCATCATTTTCCAAATCCGGCGGGTCAGAAAAATCAAAATTTGGCAAGTTTTCCAGATTTGGGCAGAGGTCACTTTTTCTGGAAAATTTGAAGATTTTCCAAACCCGGCGGGTCAGAAAATCAAAATTTGGCAAGTTTTCCAGATTTGGCAGAGGTCACTTTTTCCGGAAAATTTCACCGTTTTCCAAACCCGGCGGGTCAGAAAAATGAAAATTTGGCAAGTTTTCCAGATTTGGCAGAGGTCACTTTTTCCGGAAAATTTGAAGATTTTCCAAACCCGGCGGGTCAGAAAAATGAAAATTTGGCAAGTTTTCCAGATTTGGCAGAGGTCACTTTTTCCGGAAAATTTCATCGTTTTCCAAACCCGGCGGGTCAGAAAAATGAAAATTTGGCAAGTTTTCCAGATTTGGCAGAGGTCACTTTTTCCGGAAAATTTCATCGTTTTCCAAACCCGGCGGGTCAGAAAAATGAAAATTTGGCAAGTTTTCCAGATTTGGCAGAGGTCACTTTTTCCGGAAAATTTGAAGATTTTCCAAACCCGGCGGGTCAGAAAAATGAAAATTTGGCAAGTTTTCCAGATTTGGCAGAGGTCACTTTTTCCGGAAAATTTCATCGTTTTCCAAACCCGGCGGGTCAGAAAAATGAAAATTTGGCAAGTTTTCCAGATTTGGCAGAGGTCACTTTTTCCGGAAAATTTCATCGTTTTCCAAACCCGGCGGGTCAGAAAAATGAAAATTTGGCAAGTTTTCCAGATTTGGCAGAGGTCACTTTTTCCGGAAAATTTCATCGTTTTCCAAACCCGGCGGGTCAGAAAAATGAAAATTTGGCAAGTTTTCCAGATTTGGCAGAGGTCACTTTTTCCAGAAAATTTGATCGTTTTCCAAACCCGGCGGGTCAGAAAAATGAAAATTTGGCAAGTTTTCCAGATTTGGCAGAGGTCACTTTTTCCGGAAAATTTCATCGTTTTCCAAACCCGGCGGGTCAGAAAAATGAAAATTTGGCAAGTTTTCCAGATTTGGCAGAGGTCACTTTTTCCGGAAAATTTCATCGTTTTCCAAACCCGGCGGGTCAGAAAAATGAAAATTTGGCAAGTTTTCCAGATTTGGCAGAGGTCACTTTTTCCGGAAAATTTGATCGTTTACCAAACCCGGCGGGTCAGAAAATGAAAATTTGGCAAGTTTTCCAGATTTGGCAGAGGTCACTTTTTCCGGAAAATTTGATCGTTTTCCAAACCCGGCGGGTCAGAAAAATGAAAATTTGGCAAGTTTTCCAGATTTGGCAGAGGTCACTTTTTCCGGAAAATTTGAAGATTTTCCAAACCCGGCGGGTCAGAAAAATGAAAATTTGGCAAGTTTTCCAGATTTGGCAGAGGTCACTTTTTCCGGAAAATTTGATCGTTTTCCAAACCCGGCGGGTCAGAAAAATGAAAATTTGGCAACTTTTCCAGATTTGGCAGAGGTCACTTTTTCCGGAAAATTTGATCGTTTTCCAAACCGGCGGGTCAGAAAAATGAAAATTTGGCAAGTTTTCCAGATTTGGCAGAGGTCACTTTTTCTGGAAAATTGAAGATTTTCCAAACCCGGCGGGTCAGAAAAATGAAAATTTGGCAAGTTTTCCAGATTTGGCAGAGGTCACTTTTTCTGGAAAATTTCATCATTTTCCAAACCCGGCGGGTCAGAAAAATGAAAATTTGGCAAGTTTTCCAGATTTGGCAGAGGTCACTTTTTCTAGAAAATTTGAAGATTTTCCAAACCCGGCGGGTCAGAAAAATCAAAATTTGGCAAGTTTTCCAGATTTGGCAGAGGTCACTTTTTCTGGAAAATTTGAAGATTTTCCAAACCCGGCGGGTCAGAAAAATCAAAATTTGGCAAGTTTTCCAGATTTGGCAGAGGTCACTTTTTCTGGAAAATTTGAAGATTTTCCAAACCCGGCGGGTCAGAAAAATCAAAATTTGGCAAGTTTTCCAGATTTGGCAGAGGTCACTTTTTCTGGAAAATTTCATCATTTTCCAAACCGGCGGGTCAGAAAAATCAAAATTTGGCAAGTTTTCCAGATTTGGCAGAGGTCACTTTTTCTGGAAAATTTGAAGATTTTCCAAACCCGGCGGGTCAGAAAAATGAAAATTTGGCAAGTTTTCCAGATTTGGCAGAGGTCACTTTTTCTGGAAAATTTCATCATTTTCCAAACCCGGCGGGTCAGAAAAATGAAAATTTGGCAAGTTTTCCAGATTTGGCAGAGGTCACTTTTTCTGGAAAATTTCATCATTTTCCAAACCCGGCGGGTCAGAAAAATCAAAATTTGGCAAGTTTTCCAGATTTGGCAGAGGTCACTTTTTCTGGAAAATTTCATCGTTTTCCAAACCCGGCGGGTCAGAAAAATGAAAATTTGGCAAGTTTTCCAGATTTGGCAGAGGTCACTTTTTCCGGAAAAATTTCATCGTTTTCCAAACCCGGCGGGTCAGAAAAATGAAAATTTGGCAAGTTTTCCAGATTTGGCAGAGGTCACTTTTTCCGGAAAATTTCATCGTTTTCCAAACCCGGCGGGTCAGAAAAATGAAAATTTGGCAAGTTTTCCAGATTTGGCAGAGGTCACTTTTTCCGGAAAATTTCATCGTTTTCCAACCCGGCGGGTCAGAAAAATGAAAATTTGGCAAGTTTTCCAGATTTGGCAGAGGTCACTTTTTCTGGAAAATTTGAAGATTTTCCAAACCCGGCGGGTCAGAAAAATGAAAATTTGGCAAGTTTTCCAGATTTGGCAGAGGTCACTTTTTCTGGAAAATTTGAAGATTTTCCAAACCCGGCGGGTCAGAAAAATCAAAATTTGGCAAGTTTTCCAGATTTGGCAGAGGTCACTTTTTCTGGAAAATTTCATCATTTTCCAAACCCGGCGGGTCAGAAAAATGAAAATTTGGCAAGTTTTCCAGATTTGGCAGAGGTCACTTTTTCTGGAAAATTTCATCATTTTCCAAACCCGGCGGGTCAGAAAAATCAAAATTTGGCAAGTTTTCCAGATTTGGCAGAGGTCACTTTTTCCTGGAAAATTTCATCATTTTCCAAACCCGGCGGGTCAGAAAAATGAAAATTTGGCAAGTTTTCCAGATTTGGCAGAGGTCACTTTTTCTGGAAAATTTCATCATTTTCCAAACCCGGCGGGTCAGAAAAATCAAAATTTGGCAAGTTTTCCAGATTTGGCAGAGGTCACTTTTTCTGGAAAATTTGAAGATTTTCCAAACCCGGCGGGTCAGAAAAATCAAAATTTGGCAAGTTTTCCAGATTTGGCAGAGGTCACTTTTTCTGGAAAATTTGAAGATTTTCCAAACCCGGCGGGTCAGAAAAATCAAAATTTGGCAAGTTTTCCAGATTTGGCAGAGGTCACTTTTTCTGGAAAATTTCATCATTTTCCAAACCCGGCGGGTCAGAAAAATCAAAATTTGGCAAGTTTTCCAGATTTGGCAGAGGTCACTTTTTCTGGAAAATTTCATCATTTTCCAAACCCGGCGGGTCAGAAAAATGAAAATTTGGCAAGTTTTCCAGATTTGGCAGAGGTCACTTTTTCTGGAAAATTTGAAGATTTTCCAAACCCGGCGGGTCAGAAAAATGAAAATTTGGCAAGTTTTCCAGATTTGGCAGAGGTCACTTTTTCTGGAAAATTTCATCATTTTCCAAACCCGGCGGGTCAGAAAAATGAAAATTTGGCAAGTTTTCCAGATTTGGCAGAGGTCACTTTTTCTGGAAAATTTGAAGATTTTCCAAACCCGGCGGGTCAGAAAAATGAAAATTTGGCAAGTTTTCCAGATTTGGCAGAGGTCACTTTTTCTGGAAAATTCATCATTTTCCAAACCCGGCGGGTCAGAAAAATGAAAATTTGGCAAGTTTTCCAGATTTGCAGAGGTCACTTTTTCTGGAAAATTTGAAGATTTTCCAAACCCGGCGGGTCAGAAAAAATCAAAATTTGGCAAGTTTTCCAGATTTGGCAGAGGTCACTTTTTCTGGAAAATTTCATCATTTTCCAAACCCGGCGGGTCAGAAAAATCAAAATTTGGCAAGTTTTCCAGATTTGGCAGAGGTCACTTTTTCTGGAAAATTTGAAGATTTTCCAAACCCGGCGGGTCAGAAAAATCAAAATTTGGCAAGTTTTCCAGATTTGGCAGAGGTCACTTTTTCTGGAAAATTTGAAGATTTTCCAAACCCGGCGGGTCAGAAAAATGAAAATTTGGCAAGTTTTCCAGATTTGGCAGAGGTCACTTTTTCTGGAAAATTTCATCATTTTCCAACCCGGCGGGTCAGAAAAATCAAAATTTGGCAAGTTTTCCAGATTTGGGCAGAGGTCACTTTTTCTGGAAAATTTCATCATTTTCCAAATCCGGCGGGTCAGAAAAATCAAAATTTGGCAAGTTTTCAGATTTGGCAGAGGTCACTTTTTCTGGAAAATTTGAAGATTTTCCAAACCCGGCGGGTCAGAAAAATCAAAATTTGGCAAGTTTTCCAGATTTGGCAGAGGTCACTTTTTCCGGAAAATTTCACCGTTTTCCAAACCCCGGCGGGTCAGAAAAATGAAAATTTGGCAAGTTTTCCAGATTTGGCAGAGGTCACTTTTTCCGGAAAATTTCATCGTTTTCCAAACCCGGCGGGGTCAGAAAAATGAAAATTTGGCAAGTTTCCAGATTTGGCAGAGGTCACTTTTTCCGGAAAATTTGAAGATTTTCCAAACCCGGCGGGTCAGAAAAATGAAAATTTGGCAAGTTTTCCAGATTTGGCAGAGGTCACTTTTTCCGGAAATTTCATCGTTTTCCAAACCCGGCGGTCAGAAAAATGAAAATTTGGCAAGTTTTCCAGATTTGGCAGAGGTCACTTTTTCCGGAAAATTTCATCGTTTTCCAAACCCGGCGGGTCAGAAAAATGAAAATTTGGCAAGTTTTCCAGATTTGGCAGAGGTCACTTTTTCCGGAAAATTTCATCGTTTTCCAACCCGGCGGGTCAGAAAAATGAAAATTTGGCAAGTTTTCCAGATTTGGCAGAGGTCACTTTTTCCGGGAAAATTTGATCGTTTTCCAAACCCGGCGGGTCAGAAAAATGAAAATTTGGCAAGTTTTCCAGATTTGGCAGAGGTCACTTTTCCGGAAAATTTCATCGTTTTCCAAACCCGGCGGGTCAGAAAAATGAAAATTTGGCAAGTTTTCCAGATTTGGCAGAGGTCACTTTTTCCGGAAAATTTCATCGTTTTCCAAACCTGGCGGGTCAGAAAAATGAAAATTTGGCAAGTTTTCCAGATTTGGCAGAGGTCACTTTTTCTGGAAAATTTCATCGTTTTCCAAACCCGGCGGGTCAGACAAATGAAAATTTGCAAGTTTTTCCAGATTTGGCAGAGGTCACTTTTTCCGGAAAATTTCATCGTTTTCCAAACCCGGCGGGTCAGAAAAAGTGAAAATTTGGCAAGTTTTCCAGATTTGGCAGAGGTCACTTTTTCCGGAAAATTTCATCGTTTT